>NC_051048.1:10923053-11226867 GCF_904848185.1 Acanthopagrus latus
GTCTCATCAATTACTGTTTTTCCTTAAAATGATGTAGGTATTTTTTTTACCTAAGCAAATACATTAAAAGCAATAGGATTTCAACCTGCGTTAATTTGAGTTTTATTTTGAAAGTTCCCCGCCGGATGTGTGCCATAGTCAACATTCAGTGTCTTGACTGGGGCCAACTGATCCAAGTGTCAGTGTCAAACACAACAGCAGGCTGCGACGTCCCTGTCAACTCCAGGAGTGAACCGGGGCTCCGCGGACAGTAACCAAGAGGAGCGAGCTATTCAACGCGTTCAGAAGACATTAATGAATAACTGAAGCCAAGTTCGCTTGAAGTTTCTGTCCCCCGAAAAGGCGACAAGTGGCACTTTGGGACGCAAGAGTTGGGGGGAAGGATCCGTGGAGAGAGCACTAAAGCGCGAAGCTTGCAAGTCGGTCTCCTCCGCTCACCTTTAACATGGCTTCAACTACCTGCACTCGGTTCACCGATGAGTACCAGCTGTACGAGGAGCTGGGGAAGTAAGTTCGCTTCATCTTTCGAATTGTTTTCGTCGGCAGTTTTAAATGAAAGTGACGCTCAATTGCCCTGTGCTTTTTGCCCCCGCTTGTATCGGGAGATCCCCCTCGCTTACCTGTTCCCTACCTGACGCGTTCGGTTAGCGCGTGAAGGCAGGGCGTCTCGCGAGCCCGAATTCAAAATTCTTTCGATTGAACGAACTTATTACGAACTGTTTATTGTCGAAGAATGCGAGCGAGAAAAAAACCCGATAATAATAATAATAATAAAAACCCTCTGTCTGTATATTGAATACTCCGAATGCTTTCATTGTTATTTTAACTTTTTGAATCGCTGCTCGGTAACGCCCATTAGCTTGTATTTCGGGGGCGACGGTGTAGAGCGCACCTTTGCCTATTAGTTCAAAAAGTTGATCCCCCCATTTTTAAAGCACACGCAGCCGAGTGGCTTGAAAAACATGCCGAATGTTTAATTGTTACATCATAATTCGTCTGTCATTCTTAACAGTGATTCAGCGAAGCATGCTCCCCCGGCGACGTGCCAGACACTTGAAAATAAGCAGAAATTTGAATGGAGTTTGGCGATATTGGCGGAGACGCACCTGTGTGGGAGCTTTAATTAAACGTGTCTCTCCGAACAGTACTGCAGCAACGAGAGGAACGATATGTAGACAAGGATCTGAGCGTGCTCTTCCTCATTCCACAGTGGTGTTCCTGAGAACCATGCCTATCCACAAAACAGAATTACAATTCGAAATTAGTGCAATTTTGCCTCTCTTGCAATGTACCAGCCTGCAGGTTTAAGAATAATTGTTAAAGGGCTTGATGCGAGCTTCCACATTTCACAATGTGTTTACCCAGATGAACGCTTTCTCCTGTTGGCTCTCCAGGTGGTTTGGTTTTGAAGAGCAAGCAGAGTGTTGCTGATAGTAACGCTGTCCACATTATTCATCACACTGGCTTGACTGAAAACCAGCCATGACACCAATTACTGCTCCACTCCGTCTTCAGGAATGTCGCTAAAAAACAGGTTTGCCAGTTTGTTTGGCAAATGGGTGAGTTGGAAACGGCTCTCCTGTAGGCCACCCGCGGGTTCATTCCACATGAGAAATCTTGTAATGGAGCCCATGCACATAGTGATTTGAATTCCTGCAAGTCCAGCTGCATACTTTTAGAACAAGCAAAAACAGGATGTATACGTGTGCGATTTTTCAGAGGGACTTTTTAAAAAGCCAATCCATGGTATGTTGTAGCGTATGACGGAATCTGTTCGCTCGCTGTTCAGAGCAGTGCTTCACACAGTCTGCAGCAAGACCTTCCCTCGGATGTCGTGTTACCACTTGTTGACACCCATGCATACATTCTTGATGTACATACCAGAAATGTGTTTGCGCGGCTGCAAATGGAGACCCTTTTGCATCAAAGTGTTTTTGGAGGATCCTGCCGAGCAATATTAATGATTTAATCCCCAACAAGTCAGGCATAGCTATCAAGCGAATTCTGCTAATCCACATTAGGCAAAAAGAGATGTAAGAGCCACCGTCTGCCTGCGCAGGGGTTTTCACTTTTGTCCCCGATTAGACCTCTTTTTAAAGGACTGTCTGGGTTGTGCTCAGACTGTGCTTGATTGACATCTCCCTCAGTCTACTGTTAATTAAGTGTCAGGCCTGAAGAATGTGTGGATTCAAATGGTGAAATCTCTGGTTCCCCTATATCGCTCTTGATCTTCTTGTTTTCAGCTATCCATAATGAGTTCAACAATGTTCAAAACCTGGCACCCTCATTATCCACAATGCATCCCAGCCAGTGAGTGACATCACTAAAAGGAAATCATCAGATTACATGCAGCTGCCTCTGGAGCCATAAAAAAGGCTTTATATTACTTTTTCACATATGGAGTAGTACTGCCAAAATTGGTGAAGTTACTCTTTCATTAGAATACAGATTATAGAGAATTAGATATACTGAAAGTCCAGAATAATGCAGGGTAGATTCCAGCCTGACTGAAGCTTAGAATCAACTCAGTACATCTCTCGTTTGAACATTAAGGCACTTTTGTGTGCGTGCAGCAGAGAGGTCGCAAGGTGCTTGACGTGATTAAAGAAATATAGTTAGAAAACTGATACAGGCACCATTGCGGACAGCGAGGTCACCTCCTTGGTATATTTTCTGGGTCTTTATAAAATTGTTTGTGTAAGTTAGCAAAAGAGTCAAATTAAAGTTGTCAGTTGTGTTTTCAGTCAAGGTTGTCATCATTATCTCGCTAGCAGAGATGAACAGCTCTAGATATGCAAGCCATTACACGGTATACTGTATATGTAATGAGTTGCGCACATACAATCCTGTCATTCATTACGTAGGAGGGCTGATGGGTGGCACCTGCCCTTCACACTCAAAACAAGTAATTACTAGTCTATGTTTATTTAAAGTTGGGAGCAAAACAAGTCCAGACTGTTGTTTCTGCTCTAAAATGTTCAGTTACAAAATTACATAGATAAATATAATGATGATAATAATAATAGTAATAATAATAATAATAATAATAATAATAATAATAATAATAATAATAATAATAATAATAATAATGATGATATATATTTGTGTGTGTGTTTTGGAAAATCTTGGCATTCTCTGACATCTCTAACTCTCCTGTAGGGGTGCTTTCTCTGTGGTGAGAAGGTGCATGAAGATCTCCACAGGGCAGGAATACGCCGCCAAAATAATCAATACCAAGAAGCTGTCTGCCCGGGGTGAGTACATGTTCTGTAATGCGGCTTTAACCAAATCCAGGGCAATATGAACCAAATGTCTGTCACGATAGCGAAGTTTCATATTGGCCGATATTGATAATTACTGATCCTAAGACCCGTCCTATTATTATCGCTGTTAAAGACCAGGCGAAAAGGGGCTGAATTTAACCTCACTGTTTTGAATATAAGCACTTAATTAAGGCACACAGGTTATAATCGCATTAACATAATAAAAAAATTGCTGAATTGGTTGTTCTTGTGTTTTTGTCAAAGGATGGTTTGTAAAACAGTTGAACAGCAACAGTGCTGGCGCTGCAGATTGTGGGCTGTAGATGCCTTGGTGGTTGCGGCGAACACCTTGGCTGTCACAGCTGCAGCGTCTCTGCAGGCCGGGTGGCAGAGCAGCGGCGGCCACAGCCAGCCTATCTGCTCCATGTAACGAGCCCAGACACACTCCAGCAGTGAAGGGTGGCCCCAGAGCACGCGTGACACCAAGACGAGCAGCAGAAGACGGGGACAGTGGCCAAAATGGTTGGGGTGCTTGCTGGCATTTATACTGTTTTACGGGCTGGTCTTGTGAGAGCAGTGACCCAAAGTAATGCCTGTGACACCCTCTTCTGTTGTTGTCAGTCTCATGGCGATGGTCAACAGAACCACATACCTGCTAAATTGGCTATTCTGGTGTAACTTGTAGCACACCATTATTAAGGGTTATGATTGGCTGTTTATAAGTCAGCCATGTGCTGTCAAGTTCATTTGCATTGAATGCACACTTGTGAAACAATGTGCTTATTGCAGATAACTATTGCTGTCAGGCCTACTTTAACCTCAGAAGAAGCGATTGTCATTCTAGATTTTGTTATTCTGTTAACTGTGTTGTATAGAGACACAAGGCTGCGGCACAGATCACTCTGGGACAGTGTCTTTGTGTGAAACTGTTCCTTTTTTTAGCCATGTCACCCCTCAAACCAACTTGTTTCGTTTTGACTGTACATGTTTTCTCACCCCTACTCTCAGTCATTTCTATAAGTGGAAGGTTGTCAGATTTCAAGAGCATGAAATTCCCTTTCACTTTCTTGATTTCCATTTATTGTAAGTCCACTCACCAGAATGGCACCAACATGAAGGAGCTCCTTTTGTGACTCATTCTTTGATATCAACCACAGCCTCTGTCTGATGAGCTGTATGTGACTCACTGCACTGTCTTCTTGCACAGTAAAACACAAGCCAGTGAAGGCAGCACACTGGCAGAATCAAGAAAAACCCCTCTCGGTGACCTTTTTGTGTGCTTGCATCTGTAACAGAATGTTTGTTCAGGACGTGGCAGCATGGATTCTTTATTTTCCTCTCCTCACCTTCACTATTCTGTCCATCATTATCTGTGCTGTGTGGGCAGAGCTCCCACTGTCCAGATTATGCACAGCTGATTGATCCCTGGGCTGATGAGAAAGCGCTCAACACACAAATACACAAACAAAAGGAGATATGCTTGAAAAGGCACACAGTGATGGTGAGCGACAGCATAGAAGCAACAGATGTAGCGTCTCATGAGGGAAGCAGGGGGTTTCCTAACAGCATCAACAGCTTCATGTGAGAACAGACTGTATTTTCATAGTTTTGGCCTATCGAAAAACTAACATTGGTCATCTATTGCTCCTATTCCTAGCCTCTAGATTAAGTCCAGATGAGTCCAAATTTGCTTGAGACTGTTGTAAACGGGTATGTGTGTGTGTGTTGGACTGTTGATTGGACTATGCAAGACTTCTGAAGACATCATCGTGGGCTCCAGGAAAGTGTGATGATTTTCAAATCACGATTCATCCATTATTCCCTGGGAAATGTGTGTAAATGTTGGAAAACACCTTATCTGGCAATCATGAAGAAAGTGAGATAAAATTCCTGCATGAGTCTCCAGATCTTCAAAAAAGTTGATGGGGTCTATTCTGGGTCAAAATCCATTCTCTATCCAAATCTTGGTGGAAATCGGTTCTGTAGTTCTTCTGTAATCCTTCTGAGGAACCAGTTTACAAACAGACAGTGGTGAAAACATTCCTGTCCTGGCAGAGATAAATATTTTGCGCATGATTACAAAATAACTTTGAAAAGATGACATCATTGTACGTATTGCTGCATCAAACTGCATTTCTTAAATGTGAATGCTTGGTTATTTAAGGGCAAAGACGAACAGCTTTACCTTTACCTTTGAATAAAGACTGACATGTGCCTGTGGCTGAGACTGAGACAAGTCCAAAATTATGGCTACAAATCTTGAGACAGAACCTGAGGTTGTACTTTGTTAACTGAGCACAACACTTAGATAATCTAATCTATAAGATAAGATGCAAGTTGTAATACAGAACATTATATTGTAATTGAGATGATTTTCTTCACCTGAAATTAATAACATCAGTAATGAATATAAAAATCGTCTTTTTCCTGACAGATATCCACACCAGTTGTCATTTTGATATGTTGTCTGACCTGAAAATGGCCAGATCAGTCCTTGTATATTCTCACTATATTATTGTTTTATTATGACTCTCAATATTTTCTGCAGCATCCCACAATCCCTGTCACTGAAAGACCCCTCAGGTTAACAGCTGGGTTACTGATGATAAGATTTATAACAACACGTCTGGTTTATTTAGTGCTGAAACAAATTGCACATTGCAGCCTCATAGTGAAATTCCCCATAATCCACCTTACAGGGGTTTCACATGACAGCAGTGGTGTTCAGAAAAGATGGCGAGAGAAAACCTTACTGAAGGCTCTCTGTGCCTTCAGGCAGATGGACAGCAGTGTGTCGTCAGACCGTCTGATAGATACTGAAGCAGGCAGGCTGATGTGAAGATCACGTTCAATGAGGGGAAACCCCAGAGTCACTGCCAGGGCTGCTGACACTGCTGCTGCGTGAGGAGAAATCTTAAACAGGAAGCGCCATCCCAGTGGAGAGGCTTTATGTGGCTGTAAACCTTGGCTTCACACCAAAGGCAGGGCTTTTGGGTGGAGTGCACTTCCAAGGATTATTGACGTGATTGTGCTGCAGTTGAATTATTGAAGTGTGACGTCAACTTAGCATTGCATTTTTAAAATTCTTTTCGAACCTAAAGCTTTGAATTGTTGTGAGAACATATTCGTGCCATCAATTGTGTGTGTGCTGTCAAGAATATTTTATAGGAAAAGCACAGTGCGAGGTCACTCCTCCACTCAGGGGAATCAGGAAGTGGGTCGTCGATATGTAGGTAGGACACAGCTTGGTTTGAGAGCAGCATGAGTGTTACTCCTTAGGGTGTAGCCTCCACTGTGATTGGATCCTGAGTGTAAAACATGCCAGATCATATAAAGACATGTGAAATATGCAGTATGCAGTGATCGTTGTTGTGGCTTTGTGTCATTTTGTTGATGTTTGAGGTGTTGTTGGCTTCTCTTTTTTAAGCTTGAGTGGTCAAGTGGGGCAGCCTGTTCATATGAGCCCCTTTACACAGCCTGTTCAAGTGGGTCTGTTGCATATGAGACCATGGTTGAGGTCAATAGCTACAGTCAAGCCTCCATGGCATTAATAGTTCTGTAGATCAAGCTGCTTTTATGACATGTTTTTTATCCCTTGCTGTTACGAGTATATTTGAGGAAAATCATTGCAAACATGTGTATACTCTTCAATTAAGTCTTTCTTCCTGTTCTAAATGTTCTAAAGTTATTTATTTATTCCAAATTATCTACCTTATTTTTATGAATTAATTTGATCATGGTGGAAGTTCACACATTTATTTGTGCATTTCTTTGCCCAAACAACTCCCTTCCAAATAAAGCCCTTATAGCCCTAATACTGGGACAAGCACAGAACATGTAACTAAAACATTATCCAGATGTACTGAAGTGAAAGCCTGTCTTCTCTGACAGCACTGGCTCGTATGGTGGAAAAACTAGGGCAGTGGTTGAACACAGCCCTAGTGATGCTTGGACTCAGCGGAGTGAAAATGATCACTTGACAAACCCACCAGGCTGTGGAAAAGCTAGCTATGGTTCAGGAGCCAGCCATTCTGACGTTTTGCTTCTGGAAAATACCCGAGGCCCCAGCCGCTCATGGTGAACTCTTCATTCCCATGGAAACAAAAGAGATGGCGAGCTAAATATAGTCTGTGGGGTAATATAGGCGTTGGAGTATATGACAGTCTTGGTGCTGTTAATTGTCCAAGCGCATGATGGTGTTTGTGTTGTATGAATTGCAAAGCTCAGACTCATTCAGTTAAACTAAGATCAATAATCTAATTTACTGAATTTCTTTGATCTAGCTTCATTTTACAGCAAGTAAGTTCTATCTGTCATGTTTACACAGGCACAAATACTACTCAAAAATTGTAGATTAACATGCCTGAGCCAACTACTTTTTATTTTCAAAGGTGATGACCTAACCCCTCAACCCTAAGGTTTATATATACAACCGGTCTGAGGTACCTAAATCCTTCCTGCAACACTCCCCTGCGTAGACACACACACACAAACACACAGTGTGTCTAAATAAAGTGCTCTATCAGAGCACACACCGCTGGTTGGTGTGTGTGCAGGGCCAGCAGTTGGCTTAGCAGCTAATGTCAGAGGCTCACACGCAATTTACACAGTTCCCTGCAAAGACTTTTCAGTGCATCTTGGCATTGTATCCACAGCTCATCCCTCAGGTCCTGGCTGACCCATATGGCCTGTGACTTGGATGGCCAACGAGCTGTTGACACAAGCTTAAGTGATGACTCACAACGCCCAGAGAGAATGTCCTTGTGTCTCTTTAAATGGTATGTAATTTTAAATAATTGGCTAAGAGTACTTGTAGACTGGTTAGTGTTTTCTAAGAAGGATATGAAAATTATGTGTTAGCACTTGTCTCCATACCTTGATAGGCAGTGGGATGCTATGAGAGCAATAGTGCCACATTTTGACAAATTTGCGTTCTTGCCATCTGTTAGTTCAGAAGACCAGTACTACCTCATATCTTTCCAGTAAATCTATGGCTACAGTCGGCAGTTGGTTGGCATAGCTTCGCACAATGTCTGGAAATTTCCTGGAGCCTTGAGGTTGCCAGGCAGTACTGGGCCAAAAACTGTCAAATTTAACCATTTTGAATAGAACCACTTAATCAAGACACACAAATTATAATTGCATTAGCGTGATACAACACCCCCCCCCCCTCCCCAAATTGCGCTAATGAATAAAAATACTGCCATATGGGAAATCTCACTGGTTCTTTTTTCATTCACAGTTTCCACACACAGGCTCACAGGTTGTAATGACTCATTAGTCAGTTATTATATGTGCAGCTGCAGTGTGTCTTGGCTCGTAGGTAGAGCAGTTGCGACCAGAGCTGGCCTGTCTGCTCTACCTAATGAGCCTAGAGACACTCTGGCAGTGAAGAGTGGCTCTGGAGAATGTGTGACACCTAGGGGAGCAACAGAGGAATGGTGCAGAGGCCGAAATGGCCAGTGTGTTTGCTAGCACATCTGCGGATCCTAGGCTACAGTATCAGACTGCCACGAAAGCAGACATGACTACTTGTGAGTTAATAATTTAACTGGTCTTGTGAGAACCCATACTAATAAGTTGCCCAAAGTAATGCCTCTGTTGTTGTCAGTCACATGGCTGTGGTGCAGCAGAACTACATACACTGATAAATGATTGGCTGTTTGTGTGTCACTCGTAGCAGACTCCATCATCAAGGGTAATCATAGGCTGTTTATATGTCTGGGCTTATTGGCTATCTGCTGTCAAGTTTGTTTGCATTTAATGAATCCAAATGAAACTATCGAGCATTTTGTGGAACCAATTCCTTTTATTATAAAGCCTAAAGGAAATACTCCAGTTTATAAGTTTCAAAGAAATGGGAAGAGGTGGCACCTGGGCGGATGGCGCCAATTAAAGAAAAGGCAAGAAGGCTAACCAGCTGTAGTCTTCACAAATAATACGTCAAATACACCAAACAATCCAAAATGCTAAGATTTTGAATTTTACCAGCAAAAGTTAAATTTTTATTTTTTTGGCACCGTGTGTCAGAATCCCCTGTGTCCCCTTTTGACTTGTCTTGAATGTAAACAAGTTTGTTGAACATTTCTCCACAACAATGCAGAGTAAAAAAAATGTGAATCTCAGCAATTTTGTTTTTGATGACATCACTGTGTTTAACCAAGTGGAGAGCTGTCCACATTCTTGTGACTGAAAAGTCAGCTTCTGGGGAAAAAAACAAAATCCTTGTTTTCTTTGTCTGCGCTGTGTGTGTTTCCCCAGGAGATGGGGATGGATGGAGTTTTATTTTGTCTTTGCGTTTCTTTTCTTTTTCCACATAAATCCTGTGTGTTAAACCCCTTGTGATTGATTAAGCTGAGACAAATGGCTCTGGAGCTCTTAAACTGTCTGCTTTGAACTGGATTTTGATTCACATATTCAGTGATCTAAAGAAGGAAAATGTTTCTGGTGCTTTTACAGTTGAAATGCACCAGTAATCTTAACAATAGTGTGATGACAGAATTGTGTTTGTACATCTGTAATCATTCACCGCAGACTCCCTCTTCTTGTAACTGATGCACAGTTGCTTGCGGCAGGCTAAAAATATCTCTTTAGAACAACGCAAGGGAGCGTGAAAAACAGAAATCAGACTGCCATGTTATAGGACAACTGTCAGCGGGAGTGGAGGCCTCTCCAGTCATTGGCATCCGGTATTTTTTTTTATTATCTCTGCCTGCCTAATTTACTCATCAATCAACTGGCAAGGGAAAGAATGATCGTCCCAGCCTTTCTGTTTTTAAATGGTAATTAATGTTATTTCCACCGCAACTCCATCTCACTGTGTTCAAGCTAAAGAAGGGATGAATACGTGAGAGAATAATGAGCAGTGGAAATGAAAGAATGGAAGACACTAAGTCATGGAAAAAGATCAGCATGATGTACATTTCAGATAAACACATCCATCAAATGGCAAGCTAATAGAATTACTATTGAGCAATTCAGAATGCCAGTTCATGACATACAGCCACATTAACCGTCTAGTTAAGTTTTTTTTTGGGGGGATACAATTGTTCGAAGTTCCCTTGTAGTGCAGGCAGCAGATTGCAGGTATTGAGTGATGGATGATGAAACACGCTGGCAGATGCTAAGCTGATTTGTCTGCTATCAGCCACTCAGTCAAAGCCTACAAAAGGTGCCTCATCAATACTGATAAGCTGCATTGTCTATCTCTTGTTGAATAAAAACACTAGGTGGATTTCCATGGATTAGCGTCTCAGTCACTCTGAAGTCAAGCCTTTGTTTGATGAATCAAACAGGAGATAAAAAAGGGCCACTTTACTGTCTGTTGGCTTTCTTTCAGCTCATATCCGACTCAGAGCAAATAGGTGTTTGAAGTCTAATACTAATTTTTTAGAAGAGAAATATAGGAAGGATCAGTTTGACAGAAAATCGATGTCAGTAACTTAAGTGATTTTATTTAAGTTATCATAAGACACCAAATATTTTCTGGTTCCAGCTTTTCAAATGTGAGAGTTTACTGCCCCTCTCTGTTTAATTTGAATATGTAACAACCAACCAATTGTTTTCCTCTGTTTTTAGCCATTTTATGGCGGTACAATGTAGCTGCCCCAATGCCATGATTTACAAGCACTTGGATGTCTTCAAAATGGTGAACACTAGGGTTGTTCTAATACATGTACTAGAATCAGCAATGGTTAAGGAAGTTTTTTTTTATAGGCACCGTGTCTTATATGAAACTATTAAAACAATCTAAACATGATATCGAGAGTTTTAGTCTCAAAATCCATCAGACAGATTGCGTTCCTCCTCCTAGAATTCTATTTTTCTCTTTTCTCTTCATTGCCACATCGTCGAACTGGGTGGTGTTGCTTTCTGTTTTTAATTTGTTGATTAACAAACCAATCTTTGTCGATTGCTAGTTTACGTGATGCTTGGTAATTAGATTACTCCCATATTGCATTGTTAGCCTGCCTGTCCTTTATCGTAACAATCGTGAAATTGACAAAGGGAGAGTTAAACTCTAATTACCCTTAATACCCTTCAAAAATGTGACTGAGTTGCCACTCCATCCTATGGAGTTGCCACTCCATCCATTTACCTAGCCTGGTCCGAGGAGTTCCCTTTCCCTTAGATATTGTGTGTAATTCCTCCAGGATGCCCACAACACATCCCAGTTGGACATGACTCCCTAGAAGGCATGCTATTCATACACCCCAACCACCTCAGCTGGATAGTTTCGATATGGTGTAGGGGTCGACCAATTACTGGCCGGGCCAATGACACGAGTAATAGCAAATCAGCACTGAAGGCTTGGTGCCACTGACAGGGTGGAGAAAGGTGAGAAGGTCTAGTGAGCTGACGGAACTGCATTAGGAGGGTAAAGCAGCTGAGTGAAGTTATAAACGTCACAGTCCTCTACACTGTAGTTCCAAAAATACCACACTCCTATGATTTGTTTCCATTAAGATCAGCATACGCAGTTTCCTAGTTACACCGCTGAAATTGCCCAAATAATGCAATTTTGTTATGTGTAAGTGATAATGGTAGCCTGTATATAGCCTTTCTGAAAGTGATGGCTGGCCCATATAAATTGGTGTAGCAGATAATAACGGTGCTAATGTTTCATGCTACTTTGAATGCCACTTTTGCCAGGGTTGCACCTTGACCTTCATGACCAGCATCTGAAGGTGCAGCAAGAATGAGCACAGTGTCTTGCATGGTAGTCACAGGATTAGATCTCTGCTTTTTGCAGAATATGTGGTTCTCTTGAATTCCTGAGGGACCATTTTGTTAGGGATGAGAGTCAACACCTACAATTTTTTGGCCAGAGCACTAGATAGAAAATTGTTGAATTGGGAAGAGTCAATATTTGCAAGTGAAGGTGTTTAAGTATCATAAGACCTTTTACACAGGAAAGAGTAATATAATTCTGTTTATATGCATTAGAACTTCTGTTTAATGTTTTGTATTATTTGTCAAGGCTACAGTAGGTAATCCCGAGGCCCCTCCTGATTTGTCTTTCATTGGTGTCATCCACTCAGGTGCCACCTCTTCCCATCTCTTTGAAACTGATAAACTGGAGTATTTCCTCTGGGCTTTATACTAAATCCTCATTTAGCCAAGTAGGGCAGCCACTTGAGGGACAGGCTGCCTGCTTTAATTAGGGCTTCTTTGTCTGTCAGACAGAGACTGGCTGCTTCAGTCTAGAGACAGAATCTTCCAGCGGTGCTCTCCTCTGCCTTAATAAACCACTCTGCTGTCTCTGAGAGCACAAGGTCAGTCGCTCTGTGTTCCTCTGATGCTTTGTGGCTCTCTGGTAAAGCAACCCTTTCCTTTATCCTGTACTGTTTTCTGCCTTTCTTATTCTTGTGGCATTAGCATTTGAACTTTGGATATTTGTGTTCATCACAACAGTAGCAGCATGGTGGCACAGTGGTTAGCACTGTTCCCTCACAGCAAGAAGGTCCTGGGTTCAGTACCACTGAATCAGGGCTTTGCTGTGCGGAGTTTACTTGTCGTCTCCCCGTGATGCAAAGGTTTCCTCAGGGTACTCCATTTGTATTTTTCTATAATGTATTCATGTAATGCTGCTGCAGTTATCAAGGATGTAGACAATAGGACTTTCCTCCTGCTGCATGATTAGCCCTTGAAATAAAAATAAGTTGTAACTTTTACTAATGTCAATCCTTGTCATTTCCACAAAGGTGAAAAGAAAAGAACATGACGGAAAGTAAACATACAATGAATGCAATGTGAACACTTTAGTAGTCAAACTGTGAAACAAAAATATTACTCTCACCAAAAACCAGTGTTGGCTCCGAGCACTTAGAATATGTCTTGCCCTTTTTGTCTTGGCATAATAATGGAAGGTACTTGTGAAATATTTGAAATACACTGTGCCACACTTACATGATTTATTTAGCCCATTAGGACTCTTAAGACTCTTGAGGCAGTTAATAAAGTCCACAGAGCATTTCTCTTATGATGACCCTGTGTTGTTCAACAGCACCATGGGGCTTCTCCTGTAATAATGAATGGTTACTACACTAATGGAGTTTCCTCATGTCTCAGATAAACACTATCTGGACTGTGTCAGTAATACGGCTTTCCTAATGTTTGGATGACCCACACATATTGTGCACCAACAGCAGAGGGGAAAAGCTGCCAGAACCATGTGAAAGGCGATCCCCCATAGACATTCTTGGCCAAAATCTTGTTTTGTCTCTCTCCTTCCCTCCCTTCAACATGTTTTCTCTCATCCTCAGTGGGTGGTATCAGGGATTACATCATACACTGGAGATGATTTGAGTTGGTTCTCTGGTCAGCCATAGCAAAAGCCTTTGTTTCTGGCTCATAAAGAGGCTTAGGTGGTACATCAGAAAAAGTGTAACCTTAACTCTTCTATACGTTCTGTTTTAACACATTTGAGTAACTTAATGTATCAAGTTTGTGTCTAGTTTATAGTTTACTATGATCTTATTTGGTTATCAAAGATGGTTGCAGTTGGTTTTTGCCCAGCCAAAAAAAACCCACTAATGTTTTGTTGGACTGCCTTGAGCTTTGATTACTGCACACATTTGCTGTGACATCGTTTTGATCAGCTTATGCAAGGATCACAACATTCATTTCCATCCGGAGTTGCATTCATTTTTTTGCCAAGATTTTGTATCGATGATGGTAGAGTTGGGCCACTGTGTAAAGTCTTATCTAGCACATCCCAATGATTCTCAACAGGGTTAAGGTCAGGACTCTGTGGGGGCTAATCCATGTGTGAAAAAGAGGTCTTGTGCTCCCTGAACCACTCATTCACAATTTGAGCTTGCTGAATGGTGGCATTGTCATCTTGTAAAATGCCGGTTGCATTGGCGAAGAAAAAGGCCATTGATGAAGAAACCTGGTCATCCAGTATATTTTTTTTGGGCACATAATGTTGCTGAACCTAGACCTGACCAACTGAAGCAAACCCAGATCATAACACTGCTCACATAGGCTAGTACGGTAGGCAATAAGCATGATGTCTACATCACTTTATCAGCCTCTCTTCTTCCCCTGATGGCCGCATCACTCAGTCTTGGACTCATCAGACCACATGACCTTTTTTCCATTACTTCAGAGTCAAGACTTTATGCTCCCTAGCAAACTTTTTTTCCCAATTCGCCTTACTGAGAAGCGGTTCTCTAAGGCCAAACCACTGTTAAGTCCCAATCCCTTGAGTTCTAGCAGGGCTGTGCATGTGTAAGCGCTCTTACTTTCAGTATTTAACATAGCCATGACTTCTCATGTTGATTTTTGACCATTTGATTATACCAAATGTTTAAGTGATCTCTGATCACAATGATTATAGATTTTTTTTTTTCGTCCACATTTCTTCCTTAAAGATGATGGTTCACCATCAACCTTCCAGGTTTTAAAAAAAAAGCATGGGTCAGTATTTAACCCAATTTTGGTAGTTTCAGCAGTCTCCTTGGTTGTTCTACTTGATGATGTTTTACTTGATGCAAGCCAGAAGAAATGCAAAGCTACTCAGTGAGGCAGTTGGGGATAAAGACATTTGCCAGCTGAAACATAATACTCACTGTAGTAATCAACCAGTGGAAATCTCTTACCTATTTAGTTAATTCCAAGCTGTGAATTTTTGTTTTTGCCTAGGCAGTGTTTTTAGAATATTAATGTGGTGGTTTAGTGTTGCATTCAAAGCTGAGCCAGGTAGTTAGTTATTTAATTAGTCCACAGAGCAATGTGTATAGTGCTAAACTGTTGCCATTTTTAAGACGAAAATACAAAGAACTTGTTCCAGCTTCTGGAATTTCAATATTTGAAGGTTCCCTTAGTCTTGGATCAAAATAAAATCAATGTTTTAGGGTTATTAACTGTTAGTTTGATAAATGAAGCAGTTTGAATACATTAACGTGAACCCTGTAAAATTGATGATGGAAAAAATCTGTAGTTTTAACTAGGGCTGCACAATAAACGAAGCATAATGGAAATTACAATATGGCTAAGTGGAATATACAAATAGTAATAGTGCAGTGCAATACTGCAGTTATTTGATGAAGGTAAAACGCTGGCCATAACAGCATTATAATGAAGAACTGTGCAAACTGAAAACTTACCCACACTCATCTAGCCGCTGTAGGGCTGTTGGATCAACGACAGATGTTTTTGTCTCACATTTTGTCAGCATGCGTCCACAAACACAAAGAGCTCAGAAAGATCTCGAAAGCGAGAGTCGCCATGTTCCCTCTCGAAACTCCAACCAAACTGTATAAACGTGGCTCTGCTGGTAATACAAAGCAAGAATCTGTTACTACCCTGCCTAGATCTGGTGTTCTGCCAGTTTGAATATGGAGCAAAACATTTCTTATCATGATTAGGTTTTCTGCATGAACTGATCAAGAACTCTTGGCTATTGACTGACCCGATCTATATTTGGGAGCAGTACAGCTATTCACTTGATGTCAGTTACATTCCGGCCACTGTTTTGAATCTCATTCACACAACACTCACAAACTCATTAAATTTCACTTTGTGTACCGTCATGCTGATTGTGGCATGGTTTAAAACAAAATAATCCCTCTTTCATCCCACCTCATGTCTCTCTTCCTCTTTTATTGTTTTGGCTGCATCACCAAACGTCTGCTTCCAGCTTCCAGCTTCCACAGTTTTTGTCAACTGTTGGCTCCAGAACGGTCTTGGCATTTTTTTTTTCTTTTAGTCATGACTACTGCGGCTAGACTGTGCTTGGAGACCAGGGGAAATCTCCCCAAACAGATGGTCACTTTGCTTGCCAGTGCTGAAGTGGGCACACAAACGACAGGCTGATGCTGTAGTTCCACTGAAATTCAGGGATTTCGCTGGCACTTAGACTGTGGTGGCTCATGAAAACACAAGGAAAAATGGAACATGGACAGAGAACACAAATTTAAGTATATCAGTATTTCTCAAAGTAAATCATTTAGCAGAGGTGGTAAGGGCCCCTGATCACTTTGTCTTTAAGCAGTTCAGCTCATTGACTATGGCTGAAAGAACAAATTGGATATGATTGTCCAAGGTGTGATATTTATCACAGTGTTTATTGCTCTGCTGCCTGGTGATTACATTTGGCACATTTTGGCATTAAACAAACTTAAACAATATCTTCAATTGTATTTCAGTCTCATATCATTCAGGCACAGAACAGCACTGGAAGTGGCTGTTAAATAAAAATCCAAACCCATCCAATTAGAGATTTAGAGGCAGGGTTGATTGTTGATTGAGCTTTACCTTACTACATCTGTAAAATGAGTCTGATGCTAGTCTGTCAGGATTTTGGTGCTGGGTGTCGCCCACTATGAAAAACTAGATAGGATAACATAATAGATACTCTTGCCTAATGGTGTTCACGACTCAAGCCTATGGGCTATGATTAGACCGCCCAAAAAACACCCCATGAAATTACGTCTCTGCTATATATGTAATGTCAATGCAACAGTAGTCTTAGCAATAGTGATGTTGTGATGCTAAGCCTCAATACACAGCTGTTGCTTTTCATGTAGTCTTTTTTTGGATCACCTGAAACTGTGCCTGTCGAGTTACTCCAAAGGGTAAAGGTTACTGTTCAAATATACCAATGTCAGTGGTCAAGTCTCCATATGAAACACAGAAAAAATATTTTCTTTCCATTACATTTAAGTCCAGGAATGATCACAGTCGCTGCAGTGAAAGATAATTGAGGTTGTGTCACACCACTGTCGAGATTAAACGCCTCCACTTGAAGGTGACTCACGTCTATAAATTGACTCAATGAGGTAGAGAAGAGAATAAAATATGTACGTCTATGTTCTGTAGTGTCTCGTCTGTCTGTGTGCATAAGTTTAACAGTTTTGTGTGTCAGAAAATTTGATTCAGTAGTCTAATTTTTTGAAGTTGAAGTTGCTGTTCATGAAATCCAAAATGGTGCCACAGGTGACACCATGTTAAATAAATTAAACGAAGAAGAGCTATTACAGAGAGACTTGCAGGCTTTAGTGACTTCAGTGATTCTGTTAAAATACATTTCACTCTGACAGTAATAAAGGAATAAAGAGATTTGTTCTTCAATGAAAGTTCCACCATTTTAAAAGCTGCTTTCAAATGGTCTGGAAGAACTAAATCAAAGCAAAAAGCCTCATTAACTGAATTTGCATTTGTATTATTTGAATGCATCTCTTGCCAATAATATGTGATGCACATTATCTGAGGTCTGATTTATTTTATCACCGTTAAGTAGCAGACTGTCACCACCATTAACTATTTTGTTATTTGTTCTGAATGTACCTTAAAAATGTACCCAAGCCAAACAAGCAACAACCGATGGGCATACTGACCTGAACTTAACATTCCTCATTAACACTAACACAATGAAGCGTTGAACTTTACACTTGTGAATGTTAACTGTACAATTTTAATTGTAATTTTGATTTTAATTTTAATTGGCCTGCAAGCTGTAGCCACCCATTAGCGAGGGAGAGAAGGGCTCTCTGCATTGGTTGTGTGCTTGGCCAGCAAGTGGTATTTGAGACTCGACGCACTCCAGTGGTGACTCAGTTCACATTGACAGTAAATGGAAATAACTCTGTTCCTGTGGAGAGAACCAGCTGGTAGCACTTTAAGGCTGAACTCGCCCTTCAAAAGACCCTTTTCTTTATCCACCTTTATCTGCTCAGTGACTTTTGTCTCTGCTGCTATCTACTACGTTACTGCTAAATTGTTTCCTGATTTCCCAAATTACATGCAGGCCAAGGGTCATAATACGCATGCGTTAATAACACAGGCCTTAAGAGGATTTTGCATTATCGCGTTAACTTTGACAGTTGTTCAAAAATATTACTTTGTCCACTATTTTCTTGATTGATTATTTAGTTGTTGTGCATAATGAAATGTCAGAAAATGGTAGAAAGTGTGAAATAATGAAACATTTACTAAAGCCATGTTACTTGTCTTGTTAGAATAGAGTCCTTCTACTTGTCAAACAAAGGCAGCACAATGGTTTGGTTGTACTTGAAGGCCGACGAATTTCTAATTTGAAATAGGAAGATAGAATTTGAAAATAAGGAATCTGTGTATCCCTTTTCCTTTTAATATTCAATTTGGAAACCAAAAACTGTAAATGAAAAATAAAATTGTCATTTTGTTTCTTGTTTATGAATCTGATACCCAAAAGCAAATAACAGTTTGTACCTATTCATATTAAGAAGTGATCTTGCCAGACTTCTGTGCTCTAGCCATCATTACTTATTGCGGCGCCTGGCGCATAAAACACCCAAATCTACAGCCCAAACAATCGGCCATTGAGGTGCTAAAATGGTCAAAGATACGATTAGATTACGAGATGTGGAATTTCATTTCATCAGTCCTAACTGTCATCGTGCTTGACATGTTAATGATATGAAAGAATGACATGTAAAGCCTCTGTACACAGGACGTTTCAGGAGATGAGTGATGGCAGCTCTCTGGCCAAATGCAACAGTGGTTTTGTGTGCGTGTGTGTGTGTGTGTGTGTGTAATCCAGGGTTTATAATCTTTGTCTTGTGCTCTGTCACTGCATCGCAGCCAGTGAATCACACACCTCCTCCACACACTAAACCACTTTGGATTATGTCCTCTCGTGCTTTTGTTTTGTCTTGATCATACATCTGTCAAAAAGCCCTGCAGGGCAAGAGATGGGACAAATGACAGCTGGGAGTTAGGAGGAAGAAGTGGTAGTCCCTTACTGAGTGTTTTCTTCACAATTTAAACTGCTATCACTAAAGGCCCTCTACAGGGATTTCGGATGTTTTCTTGTCATTAATTGAGGACAAGATTGATGGGTGTCATCACTACATTGTTAGAGCTGTAAGTATTTTTCTCACAAGTGACAGAATTCTAGCTGAATTTTAAAACAAAACTAAAGAGAAGTGAGGAACTTCTGAGCTCTGCAGACTGAGGAACCTGAGTAAACAAAACAGCCAGGCTCAGATAGGACAACCTCCACAGAAAATAAAATAAATGTCCAGGATTTTTCTTCACACATATTTGTCATGTTTGACACACATGCACACTGGTAATGTGGTCTCTTTCTACTTTAATCCCATAGACTCAATCAGATTAGAGAGCTTCTCTAATGAAAGTTTGGCATCAACCCGTGTGTGTGTGTTTCCCCTGCAGCCTGTGGTGAACATTAACACAGACTTGAGGGACATTGCTATGAATTAAGCTCTTGACACCATGTCATCTTTGAAAACTTGTTCTAACTAACTGGAGGGGAGTTGCAGTCTTCAGATTATGTCTAACCCTTACTGATACATTCCGTGAAAAGACACAGGGTCATAAGGATACTTCAGAGGGCTAAAAACTAGCTACTCAATTAAAGAGTGCAACAGATTCATTTGACCATCAATGCAGTCAGTACTAACACTAACCATACATTTGAGGAGCTGAGATCACTGCTACCAAGCAAAGTCGTCCTGGAAAATGTCTCCAAGTTCCAAGTTTTTTGAGAAGGCACAAGCATCACGCACATAAGGAACAGCAGACACGTCAAAGCTACTCCCATAGAAAAGAAGCTCTCACCCGGAGAAAAAAGGACATCAACAGCACAGCACAGCACATCGTGGTGTTCAAGAGAAGTGGGTGAAAAGCTTGTCCAACAGAGAGCTCACCCAACCAGAGAAGGATGTCCTTGCCAAAGGACTAACTTTGAAGTAATTCCATACTGGTAGTAGATTTCATCACAGCAGAGTTGGCCATCAGAAACAAAAAGTTTTCAGACACGGAGGCAGAAAAGTCACGGTTGAAGGTATCAGCCACTCTTTGTAAGCACTCACCTCCAACATCACTAACGAGGATTGGAAGGCCCTGGCATCACTCAAAAGAGGCCAAAACATCACCATCGGGCCGGCAGACAAAGGGCGATGTGTTGTAGTGTAAAACACAGTGGACTCCTACATCAAAGTCACCGATCTGTTTCGTGATACTAACACCCATGAGACACTGAGGTGGGATCCTACCAGTAGCAACAAAAATAAGGTTATAGAACATCTGCAAAAACTGGACAAGGACAAAGTTATTGGCAGGCCATTGTATTACTGAATGTATCCTGGGAAAGCTCAAGAACTTCGCAAGATACATAAGGAAGGAGCACTGCTTAGACACATCATCATCAGTGGCATCAACTCCATTACTAACAAATACAAGCATTTAGTCAGTATCCTAGCTCCTTTGGCTTGTAACATTCAACACCACATCAAAAACTCACAGGATTTCTTCCAACAAGGTGGGAGAAATAACACTGGACCCAGAAGAAACAATAGTTTCTTATGATGTCACCTCACTTACATGTGTGAGGTGAAATGTGTTCATGAAACAGAAACACTTCCAGTTGCCTATGATAGAGCACATGGAATAAAGATTAATAATTAATTTATTTAATTTGACTTATAATTTGACTTATTACTCATTTTTTTTTAGACTTGTTTTAAGACCTTGAATATCTCAAGTGATTTCTTTACAGCCAAGTTAGACGGGCGTTATACTCACTGCAGGTTTGCAACAGAGTCCCCTTTGTGTGCGGCAGAGAGTTCAAGGCAACAGGTTGACTCATTAAACAAACTGTTTTCCTGGCCAGCAGTGACTCACGGTTGAATCACAACCTCAGATGCTGGTAAAATGTGGCAGTTCATACCCTGTTGAGTACAACCATTTTGGGGTCATATATTGAATCTGATCCTCTGAACCTGCTGCCGTCAAATATCAGTTTGTTTGAGAAGTTCTTCATGAATCCTACCAGGTGATTATTGCATTGATCATGCAATAAAAGGTGCGTTAAAACATCCCCGTTGCTACATGCAGGGTGGTAAACATCCCTTTAAAGATAAGGACTATGTGTTTTGGTGAGTCAGACGTCATCGGCTGTGAGGTAGAGTTTCTGCTAAACAAAAATGTTTCATTTGGCGTTTTAACAACAGGCTTGTCTAAAGATAAAGTGTGACTGTGACAAATGCTTTGATTAAGATAAAAACATTGGAACTTCAGCCATTTGTTCCGGGAAAATTGACATCCAGACATGATGAAATGGCGGTAGTTGGTCATGAAACAAATGGAAAAGGTGTCATTGCTTATGGTAACTAAAGGCCACCAATCACAGAGCAAAGCATTTGGGTATTTGCTTTTAATTTTAGCATTATATAATTTTAACACTTGCAGTGTTGGAATATTTTTCCAGAGAGGGTTTAGTTTCCAATCATGGTTCCATAAACCGGAACAACTCACCAGAAGAATTCCAATTAAATGTAAATTGCCAGACTGTGGTACTTTGTTATGCAGGATTGATGATGACAATGATGATGTCAGCTGTGTAAAAGAATTGAATGTCACCTAAAATTCAAGTTCATGAGTAAGACTGGATTTTGGTTCGTCTGATGCTGCCAAATACCGACAGATTGTCCAGGAGCTCACTGTTGGCCTGATCCAAGTCTGGGAGGAGATCCCCCTGGACACCATCCACCGACTCATCAGGAGCATGCACAGACTTTGTCGGGGCGTGCAAACGGAGGGCTGTACACACTACTGATTAATATTTATGAGTTACCGTGATAAATGTTGGATCAGCCCGTGATTTCAAATTTTCCCCTTTCCCTGATGAATTAGAACACTAAGGAAGGGTTCATGTGATGAAATGGAGCATGTAATTGCTACCTCAGAGTGCTACCCTTTTGTGTTGCTGGCTCTATGAGAAATTATTTATAAATTTAAGTGTATCTGTCGTTTTTTTTTTTTTTTTTTTTAATTCCAAGCTTACATAGGGATGTCTGTTATGGTTCTGTTTCACATTTTCCTAAACACTTAGTTGTAATTGAACCCAGTAAACCTGTCTTCTTAAAATCTTTTAAGAAGACATGATTGGTGAGTGATGATACAAGATACTGTACAATTCAGGCGATTAAAAAAATGCTCCCGTAATACGTTGCGTTCTGTTAGACGTTAGATGATATAAGATGTAATTTGTGAGACATAAATGCAGGGAGAGAAGGAGACGAAATAGAAAAAGATCACAAAACCTTGAAATGATGAGAGCAATAAAAGGGAAAAGGATGGCGACGAAGTGAAAAGATGAAAGTGAGAGATGTGGAAGTGTGTGGGTGGCGATAAATAAAGGTCGCTGGCAGGGGATGTTCTCTGAGCCATATGTGCCTGGGGTTTGACAGACAGGGCAATGTGCTTGTGTTTGCCCTCTATAAACAGAAGACCCAACACAGATCAGGCGGGATTTGTGCAAACCCTAAGACAACATAGGTAGTATATGCCACCATAAGGTTGAATAAGGTGCATTTATCGTAGCTCAAGCAAATGTAAAAAGCTTTAAGAGCTCTTTTAGAGGGCGGATTCTTGTTCTCTCCAGGCTTTTGGTGGTAACCTTAATCTCTTAAACCCTAGATGATTGCAGTACTAACTACTTGCCTGCAAGCATTATCCCCCTATATGTTTTGTGTGCACACATGCATTAATAGAGGAAAAGAGAGGAAAAACATTACTGTGGTATCCACACCCAGTTGTTTACAAGTTTGTACCTGCATTATCCACCGCAGTCAGACTGATTGCCCTAAAAAATGCGGACACGGCTGGAGTTCAGGACAGATTTAGGTACAGATTGCTGCCATGGTGTAAAAACATCTTCCTTATACTGTACTCCAATGGAGAAAATACACATCTCTCTGTAATAACAAATGAATTGTTCACTTAGACTAGAGTGTATATATTGTGAGTCATATTTTCAAAGGGCCACTTCAGCATTTCGGTCCAACAAGAAAGCACAATATTTCCGAAAATATAGTGTTATTTCTATCATTAACAGAATAATACTAACATGCCAACTGTATTTTTAGACTTTTTTCCCCCCCATATCAAAAACTAATTGAAAATAAACCTGCACTGAACTAGCAAATGCAATACCTAAATACATTTGTACTTTAATTTTCTGCATGACAAAAAACAAAAATGCACACAGCAGTCATTATCCCTTTTTTTTCAGCCGTTGGTGTAAATATTTTTTCCTTATATCATAAATTACTTATTTAGAACTTTGACTGCACTAACAAATGAAATCCCTGAATAGACTGGTGCTTTATTTCTTGCCAGGCACTTGGCAGCGCCTCTGCTCACACAGCTGAGCCACATTTGCCCTGATGGAGTTGACAGTTGAAACCCTAAGTACAGCTTCAGGGTGGTGATCAGAAAGCCTCGACCTGTGTTTGGATTTATTAACGTTCATAATCGAGAACAGCTTCGCACCCCGATTTGTGCTTCCAGTTAAATGCACATTACCTGACTTAATACTTTGGACAGCTCTGGGAAGGATAGAGGGAGGTTGTCCACTCATGTCTGCTTTTCCTTGTGCCTAGCTGAATTTAGTTTTTAGCTCACTAAGTCAGCAACTCTTCCGTCACCTCAAATTTGTCATTAATACCCCTGATGAACATGGCTAGTGCATTGTCAGTCCCGTCTGTAATTTCATAAAGCAACACAGATTATGCAGTGAAACTTTGGGCTTTGTTCCTAAACGTCACTTTATAACTCATTAATCCGCTTTGTCGATGTGGACTTTTCTGGACACATATATCGGACACATGTACCTTGCAACATGCCATCTTTCAGAAACCACCCTTTGGCGAAAAGATTTCCCACTTTGGCAGGTGATTCACTCACCGCATAACTTGCTTCAACTGCAGCGTCAGGGTTCTTCTTTGCTATATGGAAAAGACCTTGTTGAGATGATAGTCCTCTTTGTTCACCATTGACTTTTCAAAGAGACATCTTTGGTTTTCACAGCCCAACAAGTACAACACCAAGCCGGCTTTCTTGTCAAAAACTGCACCGACATGTGCATCGCCCTTGCCCTTTGCCATTACGTATATTATAATAACATTTTAAAAGTAATTTTGCCTTCCGGATTACATTATATACTGTGGCCGGGAGTTTGAGACCCGTGCTCCACCATCTCTCTGTACTGCATATAAATCAGGGAAATAAAATACTTTTTGCAGTAAAGTACTACATTTAATTGTTCGTGCTTATCAACCTAGTGCTACAAGAAGTCATCAATATTATAGAAGAACATCAAGATGTATATATGCTGCCCTCTCCTGACATGCAGAGTCTCTTTCTAGTGGTGGATGTAATTTAACTGATGGGAATTTTGAGTTTGCATTTTGACCCCTTGAGCTTGCTGTAGCGGCTTACTAATAGTGTAACAGCAGCATATTGAGCTAATAATTTGAACTCGGGAGTTATAATTTCATTTCCAAAGCATATTAGATATTGTTCATACCTGTTATTATGAGCACACATATTGTTTTTTCTTAAGTATGTGAATTAAAAGGTATCGTTTGTAAATACTTTTATCTCAGTAGCGATGCTACTTTGAGTTTTGTTGTCAATCATTTTCAAGGGAATGATGTTCTTTGTTTAGTGGCGGTATTGTAGAGTAATTCATTGTTGGTGACCTTTTTGTAAGACCTCCTTTGATGAACATGCTGGTGCGGATGCCATTGCTTGCTTGGCTCCCATTGCCAGGAGTAGTTGTAAGCTTTGGTTTTAGAAGAACCTTTCTAAATTCTCAGTGCCAGTGCTCTTACTTTTTCTCAGTCCCAGATTAGAGTAAGGGCAGGAGATTTAAGGGTCGGTTCTTTGCACTGGGCACTCAGCCTGAGAGGAAGGAGTGAGGGATTTTCCTAGCTCCTGCAGTTTTTATGACCTGCAAACAGGCTGTCACTGATTTGACTTTCCAGTGCAAATACTGTGTGTTAATTTGCAAACAGCAAATGTGTGTGATTGTATTTGTATATTTATGATATTATCATTTCGATACCAGATGGATGAATACATTTAGTGAAATGACATAATGTTAACTGTTCTCTTGTTTTAATTTACTGAAGGATGCACAGTAGGAGTCTATATAATCCATTGTGCCACATTATAGTGTTGATATTTTATATTTCAAAAGAGCTATTTGGAAATCCAAGTCACCTGCTCCAAACAATAATTTTAATGATTATGACTTTTATTTTAATATTATATTTATTATCCCAATTTATATTGCAAATTGTTAAAATTGTACAGATTGCAGGTACATTTCCTTTTTTAAGTTAAGAGTATCTAAAATTATAGAAATAAAAAAAGAACAATACTAATGGTTGCATTATTAGGAGAACACAACACTGTACCAATGCTGACTGAAGCGGCATCACTTGAGGACATGTGTTTGACTACACACAGGTATTTAAAGTTCAAAATGTGTACCAATTTCCGTTTAAAATGAAAAACAAAATGCTCAAAAGATCAGAAGAATGCTGATATACTGTATTGATGTGCTGCCCCCTTTTTGTGACAGATTTAAGTTCAACACATTTTAAGCAGAGAATGATTAACTCTTCAAAGACCAGCTTCGACATTTTACATTTGCTCAGAAAAAAGTACACCTCAAACTGGAAAAGACTGCATAGCTGTCTAATTTCTTGCTTAATCACACATTTAAAGACACGCTGAAAGCCTGTGAGGAAACTTACAAATGAACAAGAACCCAGCTGGTCTGTCCATCCTCCCCCCCTCCTCTCTCTGTTTAACAGCTGGGTCTGTCTTGTTCCTGTTTACACTACATAGCATCATCACATGAACAGTCTAAGCCATCAGCACCCATTTTGTTACTGCAATCTGGCTATTAGTATTGCAGCTGTTTGCAAGCAAAAATAGGCACACTTCAGAAACCACCGGCTTTTTGTACTTTATTTTAGTCTATATGAATGCCTTTAAGAAATCCGAATATAAGTATGTGGTGTTATCTCCAGTGCTCTGAATATCAATGTAACTTTATTGCCCATAATAGCTTATCTTGGAAGAATCCTGCCACTGGTGTTGTTCTCTGCAATTAAGCATTCACTCAGTCATTACTTAACCTCTTGAGTGCCTTTTTCATCCGAAGTATAGCCTGCCACACTTGAGCTCATCAGAACTGACAGATGATAGTGAGAACGGACCAAGTGTGTCGCACATGTCCGGAGGCTGGCCTGTCAGATGTGGCAGTGTGATGGATGTCACACTGAGTGCTTATGACAGTGTCAGAGTTTCTGCAGCAGTTTCCCCTAGTGAGGCCACCTGCCTGCCCACAGACTCACTTGTCATATCAACCCCCACCACAGCTTGAATGTCCGACAGGAAAGTGTGCCCGGGGTGCTTACAGTAAAAGCCGCTTGGACAGAAAACCTAAAGCTTAGCATACCGTAGTTGACTGTTCCTCTGGTATGACAGAGTATTTGTTTAGGAAGATAAAGCATCTTTCTGCTTGATAGTTCTTTCATCAAAACTAGGGGTGTCCCGAGCCGACCTGCGGGATTGGGGATAGGGGCCAATATGGGCATTTTTCCACTGATTGGGATCGGCAATTTTTAACATGGACCCAAGCTCGATTTTTTATGTATTTATTTTTTTTGTTACGTCAGAGCACAATTTGTGGCAGAACGCAGATGCGCATGCAACTCTGGCAAGCCTATGGATAAAATGTCTGCAGTGTGAGAAATATTTTAAATTGGAAAGCGAAAGCAGTCCAGCGAAGACATGTAACATCTGCGATATGACCGTTTTGTGAGTGGGTAACAAACAAGCTGCATTTAATACTACACATTTGATACGACAAATAAAAAAAAACAATTACTCAAAGAATACAATGAGTTGACTCGTGCAACACAGGCAAAGGCAACGAAGCAATAAACAATCATGGATACTCTCAAAAGCACAGAGAAATATCCTCAAGACAGCGACATGGCCCAAAATACTACAGAGAAGTTAATTTAATTCATTGCTCTGGATAACCAGCTCATCTCTGTGGTAGAGGATCAGGGATTTCTTTGTCACCTGGAGTTCTTTAATCCCCGGTATGCCCTACCATCTCTGCATTACATTGCATTGATCCCACTAGTTTCGTGGGTCTCATACAGCAGAGCATGTAAAACAGGCAATCGAGGAGCATGTGAAATACACAAGCAATGGGTTGATGTCATTTTACATGACAACATAAGGAATATGAAAAAAGCCATGGATGATAAGGAGGTACCAAGTATGGGCTGCGTCTCGCACACACTTCCACACTTCAGCTGGCTGTACACGAGGATCTGCTGTCACAGTGCAGCGTCACAGACTCACCTGCTAACACAAGGAGGGTGGCAGGCCAATGTTGCAATAGCATATGCAGAATAAGAAGCGGCCATATGAAAGTACATACTTTGTTTCAACAAAAACAAAAACCCTATTAAGGAACAGCTTGGACGAAGGTACTTTTTTTCAGAATGCCAGCTGCATTATCCAGGAAAATATTAGTTCATGCTAAGTATCGGATCAGGACTCGGTATCGGCATTTACTAAAGATTAAAGGACTCGGATCGGGATATTCCAAATCAAAACCTTGATTGTCATGTCTGTCAAAGTGAGAGTAGCCACTGAAGGGGGTTTATTGCCGGGAAATTTTTTGTGACTGGCTTTGGGCCTTTTATCTTTGACTTTCTTTTACAGACTCAACGATTGTCATATTAAAACACCAGTGTGTTTTTTTTTTGTTGTTGTTTTTTTTTTTTTTAAGAAATGCAGTTTATATTTATTATTTGTGTATATAGGTATGTTTAATTATTTCAATTAAAAACAGGTGAAGTCCCGTATTTCATATACTAATCATGCAGATGTGAGTTCAGAGGTTGATTCATAACAGAAGAGAAAAAAATGGAAAAAGTGCCTTTTTTCAGATAAATATATTATCCATTTAAAATGAACGACAAATGTACCATAGCTACAACAATTTCCCGTTGGCTCAGAGGAAGAAACTATGTGGGTTTCCTTGATAAATCAATGCTACAGAGCATAATAGTGTAATCATGTTCACTACAGAGCCACAGAAAGCCCCAACAAGACATGATGCCACTGAAAAACTGAATTATAAAGCATTTGGATAGGATTAGCGGTTCAAAGGTTATTAAACATGCTACTGCAGTGGCTATTTTTAGCTGCCAGTGGCTGCTTAGGTCTGTGAGGGTTAACCATATTTTTTTCTTCCTGATTCAAACCTTTGAACAGAAAGTTGGATTGTGTTATTATGATCTTTATGTTTTTGTGTTGTATATTTCTGAAACAAAGGAATTAAGAGGTTAGAGCAAGAAATGAGTAGGGCAGTAAGAAAAGATGGTGTGGTCCGTCAGGGGGGTTTGCTGCCCCCCCCTGTTTTACTTTCTTTCTCTTGTATCACATTCACACTGTCAGCCTCTTGGCACAAAACTCAATTACTCACCTCTTGCTTTTAACAGCAGGTACAAATTGTGAGAAATGACAGACTTTTTATTTTAGTTCTTTACTTTCTCTAGGTTTAAATGAGGGTGGGGCACATTTAGGGATTATTTATGAAGTGACTGAACCTGAGGGCACTGCATGTGGAACCAGATGTGCTGCTTTACAGTACTGTGGAGGCAGCTGATCTGATCAGTCGGCAACATTGAAAATAGCCGCTGTCCTCGTTTTCATCGGCCTGATCACAAACTCATCTGGGTTTTCTAAATGGGCCAGCTCCAGAGTGAATCACACGCAAGTCTTGGAGTTCCGATTGAGAGACATGTTTGCTTTTTGGGCTCTGGTGGAGTAGAGTGGGCTTTGGGTGGTAAAGCCTAGAATCAATGTGCAAATATGAACTCAGGGCTTAAACCTTACACATTCAACCACTGAAGGAAGAAGGATTTTGACCTATCCGTGCTTTCAGTTGAGTACCATTCATCTAATACACAGCTGTTGTAGCTTCAGTTATTTGTAGTACTGAAGGAATTACAGTAAGTGAAGATGGGGAACAAGTCATAGTCAAATAAGTACTAAAAAACTGAAGTAAACCTACTGTTTCAGTTTCAGACCTATTTTAAGTCAACGTCTACTTTCTTCAAGTAGGAAATGTTCTTTATACCATTTTGCATCAACAAAGTATCCATGCTAAAGACAGTCGGTGACAAAAACATGTACCAAATGCCCGTCCGCCGTTTTCCTATAAGCTTGTTCATGACTGCGGTCATATCATCTTAATTACTTCTAAACCTAGTCATCCTTCCTGCGCTTTGTCTTGAAGGAATTTGTGGGAAAAAAGTACACTTAGTCTTTCTTCCCTATTTTGCTCCTATGGCACAGCTGATGGGTCTGATGCCTGGATTGACCTCCTGAATAAATGGAAGAATCTTTCGTTCATGCTGCTTGAATGAAACTTCTAGGAGGCAAAAAGATATATTCGATTTATTTCCATATAAAAGAGATTTATTATGTAGATTAAATTAGAGCACTGGATATACTAACTGATAGATCACCAGTGTTATTATGTGTTATTAATTCATATTAATACTTTTTTTCGGATAAGTCATACAACGTTGATGAGGAACAAGAAATTAGGTAATAGAAATACAGATCAAGACATGGGTTTTTTTTATTTGACAAAAGATGTGTCGAGATTATATGTTTGAATACAAACAGTCAAACCAGAACAGTGAAATATAAACAGTCAGGCAAAACTTTTATTCATATCGAAAACTTTCTGAGCAACAAAAAATGTAAATACCATTTCAGCAATTGTCCAATTTTTAATCGTAAATAGTAAAGTATTGAGGTTCATTACCCAGCTCTATGCAAATATGTTCACTTTGGCTCTGAAGTAATTATCACTTAGAGTGATATAAAATTAAAGTATGAGAGTATACATCTAATTCTCAGTCAAGAAGCTCCACATACAGCATGAATATACAGCAGACTCACAGTGAAGACAAACTGAAAAGATCAGCTAACTGTGGTTGCAGTGCGGCTGGAGATGGTAAGTGAGCACCACTCAGACTGTAAATCCTGTTATGTCAGAGATTAGCAGCGTGCCATCCAGCGCATGGAAAGGATGATGTGGAGAAAGGGAGACAAGTTCATGTTGACCCGGTGACCATAAGGATTACAGCTCCTGTAAAAGCACATCCCATTGGTCTGATTAGGATTAGGGACTTGTAAAGCGAGGTGTGATTGGAGATGGTGTGATCATATCTGGTTGGAACCAAAACGGGATTACAAGAGCAGAAGCCTGTCCCATTGGTGCCGGCTGTGTTTATTGGAGAACCAAATGTTAAATCTACACAGCAGAATATTTGATTGGTCTGTCACTAGAGGTTTATGATTTGTAAAGTCAGCTGACCATTTCAAATGTCTTGCCTGTTATGCATTAACATGAACATAAGAATATATAGTTCAGTAAGAATGATGTCTTGTAGAAGTTGCCTACTTTTTACAGTGGAGACTTTGCATAGGGAACAGGAGAGCAGCCAAATTCACAAACAGGGAAATGGAGGAAATAGAACCATTGAAGTGATGTTTAGCCACTGTATCATGCCCATGTTCCACCCTGCCCCTCCAACTTCACACGTGTACATAGACCCACACTCATACTGTACCATTGCTTCTTTCCCCTCTTTTCTTTTCAGTCTGCCCTACACCCATCATTTGCACAGCTCCCCCTGGTTGATACATGACAACACTACAGACCTATATTGATTTAAATGTCTCTGAAATACTATAATGAAAACTTGTTAAAGTGCTTTTATAGGGGAACCCATAATAAATGTAAAAGGCAAAAAAAGGACAGAATTATAAAATAAATGGAGAAGAACAATCGAATATCAAGGAAAAATCCAACAATTACGTGAAAGTACTGTTGTGCTGCAGTGATATTCTGGCCTACAAATCTTGTTCTGTAGAGGAAAAAAAACAACAGTTTGTTGGTGCCTGCCTCAACAAATGTCACATCAACATAAAATTGATGAGTCCTTTTGTCATTTTATCCAGCAAATACATTTTGCCAGGTTTTCAAGCTATGCCAAAATCATAGTCACTAAAACCAGTCTGCATCCTTTTAGAAACTACTGGCAGTTTAGATGTGAAAACCTGCAAGAGACGCCTGTGTTGGTTTGAAAGCAAAAATGGCGGCTCCTCAGGAGGAAAGTGTAGCTGTTGCTATAGCATCAATTATATCAGAACTGGACAGTATATTTCATTTAAAGAGCAGCAAAGAGTGGCACTAAAGGTTTTTCCTGTTCTTGTCCACTGGGTTTGGGGAGTGTTTGATTTACCAACTGGCTCCACTGGTGGCAGCGCTCTTGTACTGTTTGTCTGACTGGTTGAAGTTTGTAATGCAGTTGATAATCACTGATGGCATAGCTGCACATTTGTCATCTCACAGTATTAATAGTATCATGAGATGCTGATTTATTTTTATCACTCTGTTCATTTTTTTAATAGACTAGGAGTAGATGTAGGTAGTGCGGAAGTGGCTTGATTATTATTAGACACCCTGAAACACTAAAATGTGTATTATAGATTGTATGAAATCTTTATGAATATCATTACTGAAAAATTGATGCAGGATCATAATGTTTTTTTAAAGCAGAATAGCCCACCCTGTTGTTGTGCATGTTACCCACACGAGCTTCAACTTAAACCTCATCTATATCTACATCTGAGTGTTTTGTGATAAAGCTGACTTGTAGTCATTTGTGAACAATACTTACTTCTGTCAAACTTGGCGCCACTTAAACCTGGAAGATTTTGGAGGTGATTTCAAATGTGGTAATGCACTGAAAGATTTTCTTTCACGCTAAATGTTTTTGTCAGATTTTATCTGGGGAACATATGTTGTAGTCTTTTTTTACATTTCCAATATGTTGTCCTCAGCTGTGGTGATTTTCTCTTGTGTTACCATGGCAATCCTGGTACTCTCACATACCCTGCAAGCCTGAACTGATATCAGAGGAGCGGTACTGAGTACTGGACTGATGTTAAATTTTGGGGGTCATCAAAGGGGAGGAATGCATCATTAAGATATTTCAGCATATGGGACCGTCATGCACAAATAACAAAAACACTTTACTAGTTTTCTGATGTCTCATAGCTGGCTAGTTAAAGATTGTTTTAAGTTATTATAGAAGGACCAGCTTATAAGTTGGGTGAAGTTTCATAGTCCTCAAAACACAGCAAAACAGCACTGCAGCATTCTCTTTAACAATTAATGTAGATGGGGACTTGTTTTAAGCCAGCAAAAAAAAATGATAAAAAATAGTTCCTGCATTTTTGGTGAACATATCCGTTTAAATGTAAGCTTTGTCTTGCTATTCCCTTGGGCAGTCCTTTTTTTCTCCCATCTGAATACCTTTAACCTGGGAAAGGAACTGCAACTCTATCACACATCATACCACTATTTTTCTTCTTCAGTTGTAAAGTGACTTCATATACAAGCATACACTCTTTAATAGAACAGGGAATTTGACTATTGCCACACTGCAACCTCACCGCACCGGTCTGACCAGCTAACACAGAAAATGAATAGGCAGTAATACTGGACATGTGCCAGGGGTTTCTTTATGTTAATCTGTTGGCTACAGTATGTAGTAATGTGTTATGGCTGTTAGTTTAACAGCTTATCTGATACGGCAGGAGAGAAAGTTGAATGGTGTTTAATATGTGAAATATCTGTGCAGACTTCTGAAAAATTTCATGAGGCCTGAAAAGACACATGTGACAGATGTGTTGTTTTTGTCTCTACAGATCACCAGAAGCTGGAGCGAGAGGCCAGGATCTGCCGCCTGCTTAAGCATCCCAACATTGGTAAATAGTGCTCCCATTATTGTCACTGTGTGTCTGTCTGTCCTCATCTGCTAATGTCCCAATGAGAGTTATATTTAATATACACCTATGTTTCAAAACATATAAAGATTAGTCTGAAGATGGTTTTGAGGAATATCTATTCAAAATCTATGGTGTTCACTGGATTCACATTTCCCCCGTAAGTGCTTCAGCTTGCTTGCAGATAATGTATGATATATTTTCCCTGTATTTTTCATAGCCATTTCTTTTTACATACAGTGGTTATTTGATTATCAGCCATACACAGAAATATACATTTTCGATCTTATTTTACTCACACATAAAAACACAGTCACTTCTGCCTCAAAAAGTAATTCATGCCAGTTTCTTCATTCAGGCGCTCCATCACATAGGGGAAAATAACATGTATCAAGGGAAAAGGGGGGAACCTCATTTATATTTGATTCGATTCTGATGAAGTGTGCCCTATTCTCTTGGGTTTGCTATGGCAACAGTGGCATATTAAAGTGCTGCAGCAGGTAGCTCCTCCAAACTGTGCTACTTTTTTTTTTGACTTTGTTGCTGGACATGTTGCCTATGGGAGAAATACTGTCATTATCCCTGGAGAAGAAAGCAGGGGTTTTGTACCAAGAGCAGCAGACTTTGAGACAATCACGTCCCACGGAGTCTTTCAACTATCCAACCTGACCGTTCGATCACCCCAGGGAGGAAGAGAGTTGGAATAAGATCCATGCTAATTTACTTGGATTAAGGTTGCTCCTAGCTAATGTCCTGTCACAAGAAATGGAAATGGACAAAATTTGACTCAGGCTGGCAAAACACAACTGAACAAACTGCAGTATGAGTGTGTGCCAGGGAAACAGTTGTAGGCTGTAGTGGACAGGTGGTGTTTGAGGATTTTTTTTTAAACCTGTCCAGAGATGAAGTGTTGTTGTCACCAGGGAGAGTATTCCAGAGGGTGAGGGCTGCTACCCCGAAGACTCTGAGGACCAGAGGTTCTGGGATGGTGTGTAAGGGTAAAGGAGGTTGGAGAGGTATTGAGGGGCAAGGGCATGATGTGATTTGTAGGTGAGAAGGAGGATTGTGGAGACATGGACCAGGGTTTCTGCCACAGAGTTGAAGGGCGATGGCTGGAGTCTGATCGTTTTTTTTAAGATGAAAGAAGGTGGATTTGGTGGTCGATTTGATGTGAGGCTGGAAAAAGAGAGCGGAATCCTGGATGACACCAAAGTTGCGGACCTCAGAGGGTTGGTAGACCTAGCACCCATCTGCATCAAGATGGAGATCTTCAGCCTTTTAGAGTAGCACCTTGGTGGCCACAATCGGTGCTCCATTTTTTTTGCTGTTGAGTGTAAGTAGGTTTGTTGACATCCAGGCTTTGATATCATGCAGGCAGTTGACCAAGTAATGGGGGGAGCTGAGTGGATGGTTTGGTGCCAAGTTAGAGCTGTGTATCATTGGTGTGGGAGTGGAAACTGAGACCTTGTTGGCAGATGATCTGTCCATTGTTGAGCATGTAGATTATTACAATGGGGTACTAGGAGATGGCGATGGAAAGTGCCGACTTTGGCCTGGAAGAAATCAAGGAACTTGGGAGCAATGGTCAAGGTCCCCAGGAGGTTGGTGGGGGTCATTAGGGCAGGGTAGGTGGTTAATGGTTGAGAACAACATTCTGGGTGGTTTTGGTTTTTTTTGTTTTTTTTTCAGAGAGTGGAGTATAATTGTGTCTTGGTTTTAGAGAGAGGTTTTCGAGAGATCTCACATGATCTTTTCCGGTCTTCAGGTCGATGACTAGAGGCCTTCATGGTGCAGGGGTGCACCATGGAGCTGGACAGATAGAGACAGCATTTTTTCATTGGGGCAAGAAATTCCAGGCTGAGGGAAAGAGCAGTGTTGTAGTGGGCTAATCCTAATCTGTATTTCTGAAGATGTTCAACCATTCGACAAGCAACACTGATAAAGAATACTTGCAGCTTTAGACCCCCAGCGCACATACCCTAACCTTAACTCTAATAACTTTTTTTTGTGGATACGTGCCCTACCCTAATCCTCACCCTAGCCCTGATCAATAATTAAGTAGCTTTTTACTTGGCCAGTCCAGTTTTTTGTCTCCAAATGAGAAGTACATCCCACAGTATGAGTGCACAAACAGATACATGTCTCATAACCTGAATTATACTTGTAAATGCTTGCCAGAGAGTGTAGATATCCTTAACATAAAGGTAAACCAACAGGTTCTGCCTGTAGCCATTTTGTTCTGCTTAGTACAGTTTGTGTAATGGCTATGTCTACAAATAGAGCACATCTGCATACATGGCCCCCTTCCCTCCTACTCAACACATACACACATGCACACACACTCTCATACACACCACCCCGTCTCCCCTCCCTCCTTGCTTTGGGGGCCACAAAGGCTAAGAAACTGTAATTACCACCTCAACAATGACTTTGACACACAGTGAAAACTGGCGTTTATTTGTTGTCTGGTCCCTCTTTTCTTTTGTGAAAATGAGGAGTGGAGGGTTGGGAAGATAGGGGGTTATTTGGTTTGCTGCTTCTCCTGGAATCAGAAATGGACCAACCTACATGCCACTGAATAGGGTTTTTGTATTAATTAATTAATTAATTAATTAATTAATTAATTAATTTTTTTACAGAGCCCAGAACCAAATCAATGGCTTTACTTTAGTGCATCATGGTCGTTTCATTTTTGACAGTTGCAGCTTTAGAAGGAGGTTAGTTTAAAGCCACCGGGAGGGCTGTTTAAATAAAAATGTACTTGGATTCACATGGTTGCTTGATGTCGCTAATAAATAAGGAAAGACCCATTGAAAGCCCCACTTGACTTTGATATTTGAGAGTAATAAATCAATAATGATATTGACACTGACACATCAGTTACAACCAGTTACCAACCAATTGATAGTAATGCTCTTTTACAGTTCAGGAATTAACTTAATTGTTAGAGTAACCCTTTTCTTTTGTGGTTACCCAATGCCAATACATCGGTGATAACCTGGCATAATTTGGGCACCCATATGTGTCAGTCAGGTTCTCAGACCAATACATATTTTTTGATGTCTTTTTAATTGTAACAATTAATACATTTAATTTGCACGTTATGATGGCTTAAGAAACCTTTTTTCCTTCAAAGACTTCTTAATCTTTTTAGGAAAACTATTATTTATGTTACCGCTGATTGCTGGTCTTTATTGCCCTGTTGGGTCTATTCTTTAAAAAAATAAATAAATAAATAAATGAATAAAATCTGCTTGTCTTTATTGTCCTGTTGGGTCTATTCTTTAAAGAACTTCTGCCACATTCCAACAGTAAAACTCAACCGCTGATGGTTTGCTGATTCCAGTCAACCTCAATCAGTATTCCCATGCCTGTCAAGCCTATTCTGACATGGCATGCACTTAATATGACAACTCAGATTTAGCTGCAATGCTAACCTTACTGCAGTTACTTTTCAGTGTATTTTACTCATGCAATCAGAGTTGTTGATGGAACAGAGGATTGGGAAGCAGCAGAGGCGGAGCGTCCCTCAGCAAAGGACCACATACCCTTCCCTTAGAGAAGACAACAGTTGCTTATCAAATAGTAATATATGACATATACTGGCGCACCAGGTTCTGAAAGGGACTGCACGTTGTGCCTTCCTTTGCACCCAGGTCATCTACCGTCTAACTAGCAAATGGCCTTGGACACGCGCACCATGGACCATGCACCCTAGATGGTTTAAATGGGGTTCTACAGAAAACACACCATTGTCAAACTCTTTATAAACTGAGAGTTGCTGATACTACAGCACCATGCATGCTGCTTCAACATGTGTATAAATCTAAAATTAGACTGGCCTGCTGTGCCTAGTTATGGTTGCTAAAATTTTTGGAGAGATTTAGCAAACGTCCATTTTTTTGGCTAGCGCAATGTTAATAGAACAGATGGAATCATTTAAAGTAAAAATAGAATAGCCTTTTCTTTAAAATATAGCATAATGGTGACACCAGGACCAACAATATGCACATGTTTTTGTCTAGGTTATGAGTTGTAAACCAGGGCTTCATCACAATGCTTCATTTATAATGGTAGCCCATGATGTGATACATTTCACATTTATCAAAAAATTGAAGTCTAGATATTGCACTTTGCAATGTTGCAATTTCGATAACAGTTTTGATTAAGTCCTCTACTGTAAATGAAACAGAAGACCCTCATATCAATACACTTTCCTGCAATCCTCCAAGAATGTCTTATAACACACAGAGTTAACAGTTATTGATGCCATCATTGAATCCATCACGGAAGATTTTCATTTCTCATCTGCTCACACACCACAGTCTTTTGGGACTGATCTGTCTCCCCTTATGGCAGGTAGCAGATGGCTCTGGTCTCATTACTATTCTATTCACACACCATCCAGCTCTAGGAAAGCCCTCATTCCTTAGAGGTTGCTGTGTTGATAGAGCTCTTAGATGTCAATCAGGAGACAAGCCAACAGAAATGTTGGAGAACCCTCTCCAGGGAATCTTTGCCAATTTTAATCTTTCCATATATCATCTCACACTCTGGCCTGTTATTCTCTCTTAAGTGCTAAAATTGAATGATCTTTTTTCCAGAAGCCTGTTTCACAATCATACAGTCACACCCAATTATAGCACAATCAGTATTTCGTTACCAACTGAATCATTATTTGGCCAATATAGGGAAATTAGAGGCTGATGTGTTCCCTGCTAACCTAAAGGTAAGCGAAACACAAACCAATCATTGTCTGTTATTTAGACATTGAGCCAAAATCATGTCGGGAACCCACCAGCAAAAGGTGCCTCTGGATCATTAGCATTTCCCCCCGTAACCTGGATGTCTCACCTGAGTGGCGCAGCAATGACAATATTAGCCCCCACCTGCAGAGAGGTTCCAATTGCAAGCTCTTGTCAGCCACAACCATCTGGAACTGGTCATGGCTGCCATGGCTATCTCCCCAGCAAGATTCTCTGCAGGAACAGCACACAGTTGTTGCAGCCTCTGATGTCTCTTCTGGGGTCACCATACGCTGCTGCCACATTGTCCTTAACTGACCTGTCAAATGAATAAAATTGATTACTTTGTTCCCACAATGCAACATTCTGTTGGAATACCTTGACCCCGGTTGTTCATGTGGATCCCATTTTACAGAAATCACCAGAGATGTACTGGACTTGTTCCAGCACATCGCACGGATGCTCGACCAGATCGGGATCTGGGGAATTTGGAGTATGGCCAAATGCCTTGAACTCTGTCAGGTTTCTCTGGCCGTTCTTGAGCAGTTTTTCCCAGTGCGTTCTTGTGTATTTTCCATATTGTCCTGCTGAGGGTACCACTGTAATCAGGGAGGTTAGCAAGACAGTTACCTTGATGGGATGTACCTTCTCTCCAGTGATGTTGTGGTGTGTGTCAAGTGGCATCCATATGAATGCAAGGACCCACAGTTTCCCAGCGGAACATTTAATGGTAGCGAAATGATCACAGTTCACTGCCTTTAACTGTTTAAATGTCAGTTCAGCTGATAAAAGCACAGATCACTGCTGGACAGAAATTGAAGGACATGTTGTTTGCTTGTACATTTCAGTTTATCAATGACAATCACTTAAATATGAAGTATACATTTCCATAAGAATGTTGCCTTGTTAGTCAAAGCTGCCTCTGTCAGAATAATATGGTAATTATTCTAAGATGTCTCTAGACTGGAACAGATTAAACCCCTGAGCTAAGGCGACAGTAAGCACTCCAGTGCTTGTCAAATCCATATTTTTAGTCTCACTCTTGCACTCTTTGTCCCTTCACACCATGTCATTTCATGGTCATTAGGCAGTATAGCTAATTAGCTCAGTGAAACCTCAGCGTTGACAGGCTTCTTACCTCTGTGCTGCCTTTATCCTATTCTTGTTCAACAAAAGTGACAGAGTTAGCCTTGCCCCCTAACATTCATGCTCATTCAGAGCCTCTGAAGGCTAAAAATTGAGCAGCAATAGTGGTGTGCACTTCAATACCTGCCAATCAATTCAAATTCAGTGGCATGTTCGTGAGTTTTATGAAGAGCAGCATGAAGCAATGCTCTCTTACATCAGTAGGTCTCTGGTGAGCTCAATGGATGTGGCTCTTTAAGACATTGTAAATGACAAATGATGTGTGCTAAACATACCTTTGTCATGCTACATGTAAAGGTGGCTGCCTGTACATTTTCAGAAATTAATGAAGTCCATCAATCACTCCATTAATTCCTTATCAAGGACATGTCGTTTGGCATTACCACGCTTGGTATACCATGAAACCAAAGAGACTATTAATCAATATTTTAAAAAGAAATGTTGTTCAGTACCCAGTAAATGAGATGAACCTTGGATATGACTTAGCTACTGAGTTGCATGGTTGGTAATGTACTGCATATCTAACTAGAAATATCTCCTGTTACTGTTTCTTCTTTGGCCTTTGTTCTTAGAGTGCAGTAATACTCTGGTGGACATTTTTTTCAAAACCTGGTGCCTACATTACCCACAATGCAATTTAGCCAGTGAATGACATTAATGGAGATAGTTTATCTGCTTACATGTTGCTTCCTCTGGAGCCATAAAAGTCTATTAACTACTTTTTTTCCAGAAATGCAGTTGTATGCCCACAGACCTGTGAACACAGTTTTATGTGTAAAAAAGGTGAAGATGCCCATCTCGTCATTGGAGAAGAAAGCATGCATTCTGGATTAAGAGTGTGTGTGTGTGTGTCCTGTTTTTGTTACGTTTTACACTGGCGTTCAGTGCTCAGTTTGTGGTTAAATGGAAGTGCTCATAATTCACACTATTGCCAATGTGGCAGGTTGGCTGGTGCCGTGGAGTACATGATTAGATAACTTTTATTTGTTTTCTTCCCAGTGCGGCTTCATGACAGCATATCAGAGGAGGGATTCCACTATCTGGTCTTCGACTTGTAAGTGCAAGGCTTTTTTTAAATACTCCACACATGCACCACACACTAATGTCATGCTCTGCCGACAGCTGTCAATCACATGTCCTGTCACCAAGGCATCATGGGAATTCGAATGTGGCATGTTCGCCTCCTCTTTGCTCCATCTGTCTCAGCAGTGCTGTGTACGCCATCACACAGCCTCACAGTGTTTGTATTCTGCACAAATTCATTGCTAACATACTCACATACACAGAGACGAAATACAAATGAGCTTGATTACATTAAAGAGGATCATATTCACATCTTTCAGCTCTCTAAATGATAAATGATAATTATCACAGATGAAGGGTAAATGCATTTATTTAGTCATATTGTTTTGTTGTACTATGTACACCTGTGCTTTTCCTACAGAAACATATCAAAATCTCTCCAGGCACAAAACCTTATTTAAAATATCAATATCAAATCAGAAGAAATCAAAGTCTAACTGAAATTAAATTGCATGTTATTTACTGTTGCAAATCTGCTCTGTAAGTCAAATACTCTCTGCTCTGTTTTGAGCAAAAAGAAAAGAATTAATCTTTTGATTAATGATGACCAGATTGCCAAATAATTTCTACAGGAATGTGTTCGTCACATTTCTCAGCAAATAAATTGGATGGAATTTTAAAACATTGAATTTGTTAATCGAGATTTATGTGAATTTGCAGAATGAAGTCAGTGTGAAAGATTCTAAGAACTGGATTCAGAAAAGAAAATCAAGACACTTCATTTACCACATATTTCACAGTGGGTCACTTCCTGCCCGCTGAATGAAGGTCAACAGTCTATGCTCTACAGAGCAAACACAGAGTTGCATGAATCCAGAACGAAAGCATTTGCTAGGCGCCATGGAAAAGATCTTGCCTTATAATATCCTTAAAGTAATATTCCATATTGCATTTAAATTAACCCACTGTCCCACTTTTAAATGTTTTAAAAAGCAACTCCATTGATGTTTTGAAATTTACATGGTTAGAAAACAGTGGATTAATTCCTGACTCCTATAGTAAGAAACTCATGGGATGGTAATAATTCTTCCAACTAAAGAATATCCTGATCTCCTTGGCTAATGCTAGTGCTGTAATTAAATGTGCAGCGTTGAATGCAATGTTTAAAGCAAAACCTCCTTTCTCGGCCCCAATGGCTGCCAGTTTTACAAAGTCCATCGCTGGGTATAGTTGCAAGGACCTCGCCCATACAGTGTGGACATAAATGAAGGAAAGTAGAAATACATGAAACACCAGAACCAAGGTAGAAAATGCAGAGCAGAAAATATTTTAACCAAAAAGCTGTTCCTGCTCTTTATGATGAAAGTTGGAAGATGCACTCCACTCTGCAGAGAATTTCACTTACCTGCGATGGACTGACTTAACGGGCCACAGAGTCCATCAGTATGTGACAATCACTGCCCATTTTATTACGAGTGGGAAACGCACTCCTATGTGTTGCAAAAAAGGGGGAGGGGAAGTTCACTCACCTCTGAACATACTGATCAGTTGCTGTTCCTGAAGAAGAACATGCATAATTGCAGATATATTGAATTGTGCTCAGGTTTGCGTAATACAAGTTACTTCAAAAGCACTGACATGTTCTCAAGTTAATATAAAACAAGTCGATAAGCAGTTAAATGTGTTTAGATATACATAAAACAAGTTTGTCATGCTTTAAAAGGTTTAGCCATTGAAATGTGTTAAGGTTAACATAAAGATAAGTTTGGTAAGCTTTTAAATAATAATCATATAATGTGTACAAGTTTACATACACAAGTTGGTTATGCTTGGGAATCACTAAGATTTTTATTTTTATGTCTGCCTTTTATAAAGAAATGTGTATTTTTTTTACACTGATTTGATTTCAGTTCTATAGTTCTGTAAATTAAATTTACAGACTTGTCCTGCTGCGGAACTGTGCTGTCTGCTAACAGTTTGGACTTTTGCCAGTTTATGTGATGGCATATACTGGCAATGACAAGTTCGAGTTGCTGTGTTTGTAATAGAGGCACTATGCACCACTTGTGAAAAGACCCCATTAACTTTGTTGACTGAGTTTAAAGAGTTTCAAAAGATCACCATCACCAGCATCATGAGAATTGTAAAATTTAAAAAACAAATTGGTAAGAGAAAAACCTGTGTGCTCCAGTTTCCTTCTGGGTACAATAACTTAACTTGTGGACTGATATCTACTGTACATAAACATATCACTCCCTGAGGTCCAAAGACTGACTCATTGCACAATTTACCGTGCTCTATTATAACTGCACCTCCATTATATTATAGATTTGCTCGTGTTGGAAAAGCACTTTGGCTTTTGGCTATAACCTCATGGAGGGACATGGAAAACTCTCCCAGCTGAATAAACAGCGTCCATATACTGTGTGGCCACACATGCTGGAGTATGTTATTGTAGTGATTTCACCATTTTTGGCACAGCGTCATTCTTTTTGTCCAGCTGGTCCTAAAAAGAATCTCTTGCAGATTAAATGTACGACTACATTAATTATCAAGCCATTTTTTTTTCTCAATAGACACATGAACATCTGTGATTTTACACTTCACTTCTTTTCCACATGTGTATTTTCTTTTCAGCGTTCTCATTATTTTTCTGTCTGCCACTTCATTTGTTTCTCCTCCAGAGTGACCGGTGGTGAATTGTTTGAGGATATTGTTGCCAGGGAGTACTACAGTGAAGCTGATGCCAGGTATGTGTAATGCTCTCTTGTGTTGATATTTCTCTATTTATTGAATAAATGTAATGTGAAACCCTTTGAGTCTACTTTGGCAAAAAAAGGCATATTCAAGCAGTACAAAGTATAGAACAGCTGACAAAATTATATCCATGCAAGTCATAAAATTGCATTACCTACCTATGAGTATCTATTTGACATACATGCACACAAAAATAGAGCCCTTGCTCATTATGCAGCGGACAGAAGTGTTTCCTGCTGTGTTGCCTTTGATATGCCTTTTATGCCTGCGATTACTCTTTTTCATTTCCTGTTCTACCTTTTGTCCTTTGATTATAGATCTACTTTTCCCAATTTTACCTCATGACCTGTCCATTAAAAATCCACTCCAAAACAAACTCTGTCTGCATTTTTTGTGGCAGTTCTTGTTAAAGAAAGCAGCTTTCTACCAGAGCATTTCCATTGAAGTTTCATCTAAGGTTTATTTTTTCATATTTTTAAATAAGTCTGAAGATTTTTTTAAATTGTTTCCATCCAGCTGTATTGAAGTGTGACTTTCAGTTGATGGAGCCGCTCCAGCAGTTGTCATCAAGAGTCGTAATCTTTTCAGTTCAGATGAAAAAAGACAATTAGTCGTTCACATATTGTTAGATGTGATGGATCTGGATTCTGTTTTGTTGTGGATTTTATTTATTTGTATGAATTGATTTAGCATAAGCAATATCTGAAAGAATGTAATGGTTGGAAAGAATATGCATGTGTCCTTTTTGTATTTTCCTTGTCAAATTACTTAAAGGAACAGTTCAACAAGGTGTTTTCTTTCCAAGAGTGACTTGAAGATCAAGTGCTAAATACTGATATGGTTAGCCTAGCTTAGGCATTATGTGTGCGGAAGTATTTCTTGGCGAACAACAGCTGGGGGCAGTGACTCTATGCAGATCTTGTCACAGTGAGTTTGCCAGATACAGTTGTGCCTACACAGACACCTATACAAATATCTGTGATCATGGACTCTGGCAGTCTGCATTATAGCCAGAGGTAGTAGACAGAAGTGCTGGGAGAAGATTGCTGTTATGGCCAGATAAAACACGCAAGATACATAATATACTATAGCAGCTTTCTGCCTGCTTCCAGTCTTTCTACTAAGCTAAGCCAGCTGCATCGTGATTGATATCAATCTTATTGTCTCACTGTTGGCAAGAAAGCGGATGACTGGGTTTCATTTAAGAGAGACTTGTGAATGACGTTAAGAAAATGGTTTTGACAGCAGATGATATGTGATAAAATCTTTAGCTTAGACTCTACTGGGAAATTTCGTGATCGAAGGGCCTCTGCCCTGAGCAGCAGCAACGGAAAACAGATACCAAAATGCATGTGAGCAATGAGACGGAAAAGCTGAACGCAGATCATTTATTGAGGAGAGAGGTGATAACATCGGTAATCAGACTTCATGAACCTTGTTTTGGCAGGATGAGGCTCATTTTTATTTTATATTTTTTTGCATGAGAAAGTTGTAGCCCTCTGCACAGAGGCCTGAGAATGATGAACAGCATGGATATAAAGCAATGTTGCAAAGGCTGAACAGAAATGGCAGCGATGAGGATCAATGATAAATTACTTTCCTCTAACTGAAGGTGTGTGGAGTTAGCATGGATGAAATAAGCCAGAGACAGTGTGGTGGTGATCAGGTTGTTGACAACAGCTGAGTGTCCTGGAAGAGCTGATGAAGCTGTGTATAGGCAAATACAGGTTGAGAAGAGCATTTCTCCTTTAGTCTGGATAATCAGACATCAGCTTGCTGGAAAAAAGGTCCATAAATATTATATTTTTCTTGATGATTCAAGCTGAAATTACCCCCCAAAAATGCTGCATGAATGCACGCAGAATGAATGAACTAGAGAGCAGGAGACAGTCATATTCAAAAAGACAGCAGCAAGATGATGGGCTAACCTTGAGGGTGTTCCACTGTGCTATTGGGTGTTTATGTGCCAGGCTGATTTGAGCAGCTGATATCGATTGAAGGCCCCAGATGATGACAGGCAGTTATATGTGAGCATGAGTGAGAGGACTGAATGAGAGGTTGGTATGAGAAATAAACCAAAGGACTGAGCGTGCGAAAGAGTACTCTGCCTGTCTGAACTTTAGTCAGAGCTTCAGTTCCCTGAATGTTGAACTGTTCCTTTAGAATCTTTCTTTTGTCAAAGTGCTGTTTTTCATGTGGTTGGTGTGTTCTGTCTGCCTGTTCTTGTTCCTTTGTTTCTTGACATTTACCTGTTCTCCCTCTTCCTCTTCTTTTTGCTTCTGGCGTGGTCTCTCTCTCTCCTCCACAGTCACTGCATACAGCAGATTCTAGAAAGTGTAAATCATTGCCACATTAATGGCATAGTGCACAGGGACCTAAAGGTTAGTAAGTGACGACAGTAACAGCAAAAAGACACGGGCCTGCCCACCTGTAACACCTTGCCTTGCTCCTCCACTGCCTGACCAGTCGACCAATTAACCTTTTCACTGAGTGCCGCCTCCTCCAAAACCACGCCTTCTCCTCTACCAGTCACCCTCACGCAAAGCCACCTGACAGGAGTGTTTTGAGATCCGCCTGCTGCAGGGCATTGTTGGCAGGTTTACTGGAGAGGAGGTGGTAGGTCGTGAAGTAATGGGGGAGCTGGTAGATCTCATGATGGCCTGCCCCTCCTGTATGCCGGAGCACAAAGTGCATGTAGCATCTGTCCAAAACCATGCAGTGACGTGGCCACTGAGAGGCTGACAGCTGAGAGAGGAGGAGGCAGAGGAGGACGAAATACTTAGTGTGTATCATGTGTGGAAATTTGTGACAATTTGTATGCAATGATCACTGATTCACTCATGTTGAATAAGATGTGAATCTTATTCAACTTGTTTAATGGTTGTCAGAGACACCACAACACTTCCTGCAACCCATTGAGAACAGTTGGGTTGTAACTGAGAAGCAGTAACAGATTCAAGCCACACCCTCCATCAGCTCCTACCTCCCTCCTCTCGTCTCTCAAGGTCCAGCCTCAAGTTGGCCAGGAGCTAACACCACTTCTGTTTTGAGACTCGGGCAGAGAATTGGCCATGCTGTGTGCGTAGTAGATGATGATGATGATGATGATGATGAAATTGTAGCTCTGTTTTTCTAGCCGGTGCCTGTCATAGCATATCATTTTGTGAACGAAGAAACGCAAAAAAAAAAAAAGTTTTAAAAATTATAACATAGCGTAAATGGCTCCATATTATGGCTGCTGGTTGCGGGGCTCAGTTGCCACATCTTTGTACAGTCACCGCACTAACATGGTCAGCAACTCCCCGGGTGTCAAAGCGAGCTCACAGCCACAGACAGTGAGTGGTAGCTTATCACTAACCCATGGCCCCCTGGTGTTTGCATGCAGTCATTGCATTCAGCAGATCCTAGAAGCTGTGCTCCACTGCCACCAGATGGGTGTGGTCCACCGCGACCTCAAGGTAAGTAGACTCAATATGAAGACCAAACAAATACAGATTCTTCCTTTTGATTTTTGATCTGTGGCCTCACACTCCCAACATGTCTTACCTGGCCTCTGTATTTATTTCTCCATTTTTTTTTTTCCTATTTGATTTTTCTTTTCTTGTCTACTCTGATGTAAATCGACTCTCAGTTCTTTTGTAAATGTCATATTGCACCTTACTTTCACATAGAGGTGTTTGTATCTGTCAGTGTCCTGTTTTAACAAAAATATCAACTTTACATTTCCACCAAGCAGGCACTGCACTTGCCCCCACCCCCCCACCCCCATGAAAGAAAAGTGTTAACACTCCAGAAAATAAGACTGGCAGTCATCTAGCTATAAAAAGCAGTGCATACTGTTCATCGGCCTTTTTGAATAGATGAACCTCTTCCAGGGGCTGTTGCACCTCCATTAAGGATGCCCATCCTGTAGTAAAATGTCAGTTCTGCTGAAGAGTAGATATGTACTGAAACACCATCTTGTCGTAAAACGGTGTGCTATTTAGCGGTCAGGGTCACGTGCATGAAATAGTCAGATTACCATTGTTATCATTGTTTGACTGTTATTGGAGTTTAGATCTTAATAAACATTAAGACCACAGTGGTCTGTTTCCATCTGTAATGCTGTTGTTTTCTTCCTGTGGTATCCTCCGAAAGCTCTGATTTGCTAATCAAATGAACCAGGTGTGTCTGAGATTTGGTTTACCATACCCTGCCATCTCTCCGCGCTCCAATTGGCTGTTACCAGGCAGCTGCTGTGGCTCACTGCAGAAACACAAAGACAAAACAAATACAACCCAAATAAGCGAGCTACAGAGCAGAGGTAACACTGGGAAACACTGTGTATATTCATGTGATTTAATTCACATGAATATGATTCCAGATTAGGTTAGTACAAGGAGACAAAACACACACAAACCCACATACACATACACACGCCTGTTATAAAGTTCTTGTAAAGCTTTAAGTTTATGTAGTCTAGACACATGATTATTGTTATTATTATTTATTTCATGCTGTCCTCAAGTGTCTCAATCTAAGAATACATTATACACCAGTATAGCATTGCTCTTATACAACATTATGGGACTCATAGAAGTTTTTGTGTAATTTTTAAAGAGTCAGAATCAATTGCCGATAAACACACATTGTCTTTTTTCCTCGTACATCATGAAAGCTTGATGCCAATATTAGGGGTTAAATGGTACATTAAAGTCATGGTTATTTACATTTACCTCATTTACCGTTTTTTCCCAATTTTTGGGGTCACAGTTCAGCGTAAGTTCAGTACAGCAGGAAGCATGCAACAAATATCTGTAATGCATAATCCTAAATTTCTAATTATTTTCTTCTTTATCTTTGACTGACGGTAGTTTAAGACAGTAGTGTCTTCTCCTGCTTTTTGTTTTTTAATGGCAGTTGTCATTAGTGTTACTTACTAGATTAGAGTGAAGATCAAAACACTTTTATTCTTCTCTTATATTCTATTATTGCATGCACTGAACTATGACAACCATACTGTGACAGTTTGGGATGAATACATGGACTGTTACACCCCTAGCCTACAATTGCCTTCAGTGAACCCAACTGCTGTAGAATATTGAATATTGTAGAATATTGTCACGTTGAATAAGAAACAAGAGAACATGTAATGTGTACAATTCTCATTTGATTTAGAAGTACAGCCTCGAACCATTAGCCTGAAGTAGAGATGAAGAGCGGGCAACCTTCAACTCATTTTAACTGCAAAGCGTTATCAGTGTAGTCGATGATAGGTCGCTAGCTAAAGGTTAAGGCCAAGAGAGACTAACATTAGCATCTTGTGTTCAAAAGAATCAAAGCGTAGGAGGTAATTACCTCTCTTCTCAAACATAATCTCCTTCCATAGCAAACACAACGAGCAGCGCAAATGCATTGGAACTTTCATTTTTGGATGCTAAGGGAGGCATGCAAAGCCAGGAGCAACATTTGTGAAGACTTGAGTAGTCCACCATACTTCCTAGTGATTTAATAGTGCCTCTATATAGATAGAGGCATAGATTGTCAAAACATCGTCAAAGGACGCAACAGGCACAGTGAGCACTCAGTCCAAGCCTTTCCAAGCTAACCTAGAGCTGGTCGTGGAGCGCTGTCCTAGAGTAAATGAGCCTGGTGGGGGGGCAACCAGGTCTCGCACCCACACCAAGCATCCATCCTTTACATCAAACAAAGGAGATAAGCCAAAAAACACCGGTTTTCCTGTCCACCCATAAACCCTGAAAATGCTGTTTCTGAATATCTTCACCCTGGCAGGATTCACCAAAAGCTCAGTTGAGACGCTGTTTACATGTGAACAGAAGGCCAAAACACATAAGTAATAACCATGCACATGTGTACAGGGCTTTATTCTCTAAGTTTCAACTCAAAGAAATCCAAGTCTTGCACTGCGTAACTTACCTGAGGCAGAGTTGTTTCTTGCAAATTTTGGCAGCAAGTGCAGTGTTTGCATTCATCAGTAAACGGTCATTGACTGAAGCAGAACCACCAAGATGGTTTAGCCGGCCAGTAATTCTATCTATTTTATGGCTCGTTGTATTAGACACAATCCAATTAGAGCAATTTCACACTAGCAGCAAGGAGAGAGCATAAATCCTGAAACCTGATAAGAACCATATTCGTGTACTCAGATGAAAAAACCCAATCATGTATTTGTGCGAGTTTGTTTATGCACCCAATATTTTCAAGGTGAATTTAGAGTGCAATATACTGACTTGACAGCCTTGCGTAATGTGGCTTGTCGGTTAACGTGACCACATCTTACACGATGCCATCAGTGACATGCTTTCTGGGTATTTATTTATATTTAACTTTGACTGTGTTTGCATGCGTGGGGCCTTTGCAGCCCTATCTGCAGGCCTGAGAGTCACACTTGCTAGTATTTAAATGCTGTCTGAATGCTTTACAGGTAGAGTGATTTATAAAGGAAAAAAAGCAATGACGTACTAATGGGCGTTAAAGCACCCTGAGCACCCATCATCCGTATGGTACCATTTCTGTGATCATAACACAGATTATAAAGTGCTATATCAAATCCTCTTGTGATGCAGCTAGTGCAAAGCAGTCTTTCAGTCTTGATACTTTCAAAGACAATGTGTCTATAAGTCATTATAACATGATACAAAGTAATGGGAACAGCTGCTGGTTATGGAAGTGTTTCCATGGTCTGCATTCTGATTTCATTTTTTGTTCCTCACAATTTATTTCATGTTCACAAAGAAACACAGGACTCACCCACATAATGTAGCAGTCATGAAGGTCTATTTGAGTGATAGGGTTACATCCCTAAATGTACAAGGTTTTTGGATTTAAATAATTTAATTTAATGGTCCAGTTAAACTTTGATGTAGAATTAATTGTACATCGAGATTGCTGAGGGCAAGCAAATGTGTTTGTCCTGCAATGGGTGCACGTCCTTTGCAAAGGATTTTAATTTGCGGAGGCACTTCAACACAAAACACCACAGATTAAATTTATTAGGCGGGTTCAGCGGTTTGCCTGCAGAAAAGCCAAACGCGAACGCAACACAGCTACACTTGTAGTTTGCTGCTAAACAAGCATAACAAATACACTGACATGATCAAACCCAAAACTTGCCTATCCTTTTTACAACCCTTTCCTACCCTCCAGGTTACCTGTTTTTCCTGTGGTGAGAAGGGGTGGTTGCAGTGGGCTGAGCTAATCGGATGGTGTAAAAGTATTTGCAATGACTGCATGATGCTGATACTCTTACCCTAACTACTCTCTCCATGCTCTTCCCTTTTGCCTTCTTTCCTTACCTATGCTTCCTCAAACCTTTGCCCACAACAAAGATTTGAGGGATCGCATGACTCAGAAATAGAAACAGTGACAAAGATTCAATTGAATGTTGTGAATGACATATCTGATATCTTCTGAAATTAATACCTCAGGCAGTAATAATGTGTAGGTGATGTGGAGGCAGTGTATTTTGAGCCATATGAGCCATAATTTATTCTGGGCCTCTGACTACAATAGATTAGAAGCACAAGTACTACAGCAAAGTATTACACTTCTGTTTTCTGGACTTCTGTTTTATCCAGCTGATTTTGTCTTAGCTGCACTGAGGGTCCTGAGCCAGGGTCACTGGCTGAGGAAAAAGTCTTCAGTAAGGATGAATACACTCTATGTTGAGAAGCGCAGAATGAATTATGGCTTTGGTGTTCACTGTTGTTAAGATAAAATGGGATAACAGTTGCCAAATAAAAGCAGCTTCCCTTTTGATCAACAGCATCCTCCCCTCTTGTTATTATTACTGTAAATTACAGTAAAGCCATTTCAAATAATTTCTTATTTGGCTCCATTGAGGAAACTGTTAGGATTGTCAGCAAATATATTATTTTGGCATCGGTCATTGTCCGCCTCTCTCACCATGTCCGTCTCTACCGGTCGGGCTCGTGTGCCTGATATGACCGCAGCTCGCCAGCATCTTGTTGAATCACATTTGCTGCTGGGCTGAGGGTAGCCGCGGCCCCCGAGGAAACCTGAATGTGATCATGCTCAATATAAGTTATTCCATGGCTTTGTGGGTAGCTTTATCAGTATCTTTGTGAAGCCTTCCTCCAGCAGACATTTATCTTATAGACTGGACAGCTGCTACAGTTTGACCTGTAGTCCAGCTATTAGTCCTAACTGCTGAACGCTCAAACTCAGATCTGAGATCAGTTCTGAAAGCCCACCTATAGTCAGTGTGTCTTCCTGTCTAACGGTCAACGTTCTTTCTCAAACAGAGAATGGGGGTGCTGCTTATATTCACATGTACTTTTTTCCCATGACAACCACATTGCTGTTAGCAGGATTGACATTATGAGCAGGGATTAGTGTTTGCATCCATTTTAGCGTGGACAAACAGCATTAATCATAGCAGGGACAGTGCTAGCAGTCACCCAAACAGCAGTACTTCTTGTGTATTGAGGAGCTGCAGAGTTTATTCATGGTCAAACTGTCACAGGTACTGTACGTTTACTGTCACTAGACAACTTCTCTGCTAAACTTTCCTCTCTGCTCCGATTACTAACACCGGTCTGCTCTGAACACATCCACCAGAGCTATCACTCCTTCGCTGGCTTGACAAATCACACACTACACACTGCCCTGTTTCTTAAAGGAGCTTTGATTCTTATATAACCCCAATTGGAAGTTGACATATGACTCCAAGATTCTACTATAGTCATATGTCATTATTCCACATTGGCAAGAGCTTAGATTTTGTAACTTTAAGCACAAATTAAGCTATTTGGCAAAACAGTATTACAAAATTACCAAAATACACTGGAGAGCAACTTAAACCTTGCTGCTCTATCAAGTCTGGTAACCCTTCCCGCTGCTTGAAGGCTTGAGTGGAAACATCTAAGCCTATACCTCAATCGAGCTCTTCTCATTTTAGAATGACTTTACTATGTGATCACAAAGGTACTGAAAGATTTCATATCTGTCTGTCTCTTCACTCTAAGCCAGAGAATTTGCTCCTAGCCAGCAAGTTGAAGGGGGCAGCAGTTAAACTGGCAGATTTTGGACTGGCCATTGAAGTGCAGGGAGACCAGCAAGCATGGTTTGGTAAGTATACGCAACTTTCTATGCAGAGGCCTGCAGGGATGATGTATTTTTGTAGTCTAACCCTGAAGTTAGCGTCACCCCAGCTCTCTTGACAAAAGCCTGGGATGGGATTTTTCAGTTGAATTTTGGATTATTTCAGAAAATTATCTCAAAAATTCTTGATACTAAGACATTTTGTTTAGCAAGATAATCTTCATGAATGTATGCCATTGTTTTTTTTCTGCCCTATATCCTCTCCATTTTGCCAGTGCTCAAATCTAAAATCAAAATTCAAAATCAAATCTCTAGATGTTCAATTCTCTCTGATATAACAGTGTAATATTTTTGCACTTATTCTTAGTGAAGGTCTTGATGAACTGACTGAAGAAAACCCAATAAAATTCTACTGTGCCATTTTATCATCAAAGCCTGATCTACCTATCTAAAGGGACTAGGTGTGCCACTGCTTGCGGCTCTTACATCAAGTCAGGATTGAATATATTCCAGGCCTATTTATTCCCCCCAGTTCCCTTTTAGGACAGAGAAATAATTGCTCTATTCCCCCAGCTCCGGCCTCTATCTGGATCCAGTTCACTTTGTGCTCTGACTTTACTATTAGTCGTACTACGTCTCATTGCCTGGAGGTTCTGCTCATACTTTGAGGCTTTTCTAAAAGTAGGCTGCATGTCACTGGTCACGAGCCAAACTACATACCCACAAAGGATGTTTTCCTTGGACCTTGTTAGTCTCGCCTCATAAAGCTAATGGGACCACTGATCCTTAGCAACTGTGAGATGTTTTGCTTTAGGAAGAGGGTCCTAACAAGCTTTTGATAAACTTCCACATACAGAAGGTTGTGAATTTAGTGTCTAAATGTGTGGCATGGTCAAAAAGTTTAATAGAATATAACAGTTGTTCTGTTTATTGTGTTCCTGTGTGCGTGTGCTATAGGTTTTGCTGGGACACCAGGGTACCTGTCCCCGGAGGTGCTGAGGAAAGATCCCTATGGCAAGCCAGTGGACATGTGGGCCTGTGGTAAGACTCTGGGCTGACATAGCACATTTGTCTAATTGAGGGAAGTGCCTCGGGGCAGCTGCTTATCAGTAGTTGCACACAGATGTCATGCCCTGAAACAACCAATGGCAGGACTTACTTTGTGCCACTACATAAAAAGAACACTGGTTTGTTTGTATGTTGTTTTCTTGGCCCCTGATCCTAAATAACTGCTCATGATGAATGCGATTTAGATCTTTTTTCCCCTGCCAATACGGTTGCTAGGTTTACCATTACAATTGTGACCGAAAAGTAAAACTAATAAACAGATTCTATTGTTAACCTTTATTCAGTGAGGGTTCACTGAGAGCTATGCACTTTTCTTTCTTTCTTTATTTTAATCACCGCCCTGATCTCATTAACACAGGTATACATTCACACCTGGAAGCTGCTCACTATAACCATAGTCTCATCTGCTGGTCACTGTGCAGTTCCACTGACGTGGTTAGGTTTAAGGGCCTTGCTCAAAGATACCTCAGTGGTGGTAATACAGGCTACCAAGACATCTGTGACTATTCTGAAGGAGTTAAAAGCTTCAGCACCTGAGCTGAGAGAGACTCGGCATACAACAACTGTTAGCAGGGTACTTCACCAGTCAGAAGTGACAAAGAGAAAGCCACTGTTGGAAGAAGACCTTTTAATCTTAAGTATAGTTCATGTGGCATGAACATCAGGCATGTGGTAGACATGAGAGAGAGAAAAATGGAGCCTTTTGGCCATCAGACTATAGATGCCATGTTTGGCAGACACCAAACAACGCACACGCCACAATCACACCATCCCCACCATGAAGCATGGTGGTGGTAGCATCATACTGTGGGGATGATTCTCGGCATAAGTCCCTGGAAGGCTTACAATGGTAGAGGGTAAAATGAATTGCGGTGTGAACATTTCTCGATTACAAGATTTGTATATGTTATATGTTTCTGTATTGATAAGGTGCAGCTTTTAATGTAGACTGCAGTGGTCTGATTATTAGAAGGACTTTCTGAATAAAAGGGGAATTTAAATGAGCAGTAATATAGATCATTGAGGATGCCATACACTGAGATGCACCGAGAATCATTTTCTAATCGGAATCGTTGACAGCTGAATCATAATGGAATCGAATCATGAAGCGAGTGAAGATTCACACATCTAATTTGTAGGTTTATACAAGCCAGCATGGAACGTTAAAGACACCTTTTGTCAAACCACAACACCTGGCTGCAAATGATCATTTTTGTTTAATGTTGATAGTATTACTGTATGTACCGCCTCTAATCTCTTGAATTAATCATCACCCCCATTCATTCCACATCCCTCTGATGGGCTGGCCACCTAGGCCCGAGTTGTCAAACAGACTCACATGCTCCTTTCCAAACACCTGTGCTGACTCACTGAGTCCACAGAAACAATAGGCGGTGTTGTTTCTGTGGTTGGACTGTCTCGTGGCCAGATATAGGGCTTTGCATCTTTTCCTGGCATCTGGCCAGCCTACAATAACAAACACAAACATGTAGGTGTGTGTCTGTTACCGCACGCTTCTATATTTAGACCTCATGTGTATGCACCATGTATCTACAGTTCTTCAACGCTCACCTTATTCACTGGACTTAGAGTGTCAGATTCAAAATTCAGTTATGGGTCACAATGTGGGAGTTTTGTCATGATTAAACTTGTCATGTGTATGTGTGTGTGTGTGTGTGTAGGTGTGATCCTCTACATTCTCCTGGTGGGATATCCTCCATTCTGGGATGAGGACCAGCACAGACTCTACCAGCAGATTAAAGCCGGGGCTTATGATGTGGGTAATCTTTTGTGACACACAAACACTCTCGTGTTAATTGAGTAAACAACTACAGAAATTGGATAATCATAAGACAATACATATACTCCGCTAAGGCCCAACAGTCTCCTTTAATTCAGTCAAGCCTCATCTCATTTTCATAGTCTCCATATCAACCAGCCACGTAATAAGCCTGCTTTTTTTTTTTTTTTGTACAAATGCTCACATCGGGGTCGTACAAATGCTCACATCAAACATCGTAACAGCTAAAGTGTAGACAAACAACTTGCAGAGTTATTAAATATCAAAATATTCGTCAACATTCCAAACATCTACAATCAGATTTTAAATTCTAACTCTATTCTCCTATCATTAGGACTTTTCTCAGACTCTGTTGTAGTTTTATATCAGATTTTAGCAAACAGATGCATATTTTCCAGCTAAAAGAACCTTAATGCTGTTCCCTTTCCCAAATAAAAGGAGATTTACCCTTACTTGTCTGGGGTTTTCAATATCTCTGCGCAAACTGTACCACAGCAGATGACTCTGTAAACAGTGTTCACTGTCTGTTCTCCACTGCACAACCAGCCAGTGGGAGAAGGGGAAGGAAGTGGAGATGGATGGAATGTTGTCTGATTCAGTCACTGTTCAGTCGAAAGGTCTGCTCATGCACAGGCGTTGTCCACTCTAAAAAAAATTGGCTGTTGGAATGTGATGGCAAGAGGGTGGGTGTGCAATTCATTTATGTATTTTTCTGCTTTAAATGAAAATGATATTGCAACTAGGGCTGCGCGATATTGGAAAAAACTGACATTGCGATTTTTATTTAACCCTGCGATTAGATGAGATGAGTTCATTTGCATCGCAGGCCCTGCATTGTGACTACTGCGCACACGTACATCGTGGTGACATTGCTCAAACAATATATTGTGCAGCTCTAATTGCAGCCCAGCAACTAATTTTCAATGCAAAAAATAAGCATGTCAGTTTAAATGCGCTTTCAATAGATGTGTAATTACAGCCCCAGCGGGATGGGGATGTGATTTATAGTCATGAACACTTGTTCGAACAATGTTCAACATCAGTGCAAGTACAAGACTTTTACTTGTAGTCCTGCCAAAAAAACATTTTCTTTTGATACCTTGCAGGTAGTCAGTGATGTTTTTGGCAACTGGTACTGCTGTGGGGCAATATTGTAATGAGTGGGTCCCCTTTTTGCTTGTTTCTCATGTAGACAATGGGATTTAGATCACCAGAGCTCCCAGGTGACATACACGTTACTGCCAATATTTTTGCACAGTTCCACTATAGATTGTGCCTGTAAAGCGGCAAGAAAAGTAACAAGACGGCAACAAAAGACAGCGAAGAGAGTGTCCGTCCACCTCGTTATTTCAGCTTCTTTCCTCACTGTTGATGAGTAGCATTACCTGTAGCATCCTATCAGTGGGCTGACGATCACGGGCCTCTGGATCCGAACCATGTGGCACTATAAATAGGCGACACTCTGAATCTCTAATGAAAAGAAACAAGTAAAACCAGAGAGAAAGAAAGGAAGATGGAAAGAAGGGTGGTTAGAGGAACAGTTAGTTGGCTTCTCCTCCTCTCACTTGGTGTTAGCCAGTGATATGGTTGTGCAGAACCTGCCATCAATCGTGAGATTGCGTTGGTGGTCTACTTGCGTTACATTTTCTGTCAACTACTGTCAGGGTCTCTGAGGCATGCAAAAAGGTCTATTATTGTAGGTTAGGTGGGATGGTGTTAATGCATACCAGTGGGGTGAGTTCATAGAGAAGGTCAGCCTATGCTGGTAAACTGGGATGACATGTCATTGTCAAGAAACTGTTGGATACATCCACAGTCAGCAAGTGTTGTGGCTGAGTGAGTGTTCAGCTCAAGAAAAGTTAAAAAAGTAATTTTGGCCCTCTCCTGCCATCTGTGAACGGCTCACACTAGAGCAGAATCTGATGTGACCTCAGGAGTTTGTTCATCCAGATCAGAGGCAGTCTTCCCCCAGAACTCTGTCCTCCAGAACTGGCTAGCTCTGAGCTGCTGAGAAAATGAATTTTGTTTTGATTTGCTGTAGATAGGACATTATAAATGGTTTCTGTGATGTAATTCCTGGAACAGTTCCCTTCTCCTGAGTGGGATACAGTGACTCCAGAGGCTAAAGACCTGATCAACAAGATGCTGACCATCAATCCTGCCAAGAGAGTTACCGCCACAGATGCGCTCAAACACCCCTGGATCTGTGTAGGTGTCACACACACACACAAATAGTTTGATGTCGCCTCTTAGAGTTGTCACTAAATGTAATTATGCAGTCATTATTGTGACAAAAAACAAAGTGAAGACATCCTACATCATCACATACTGTCTCTGTGTTCACAGCAACGCTCCACTGTGGCATCCATGATGCACAGACAGGAGACTGTGGAGTGCCTGAAGAAATTTAACGCGAGAAGGAAACTCAAGGTGAGTGACTATAAAGGATTGGGCAAGTCGTTTTAGAAGACCTGTTGTTACTGCTTCCAACTGTGATGATGACGTGAAAAGATCTCATCTTTCTTGAAAATACTGCTCCACTTGCTCCACTTTTAAATCAGCTAAATCCAGTTATAGTACCCAAGATATCCAATCATTAACATTTCATTCTTTGTAAACATCAGAGTCCGTCCCTCTAACTGTTGTTTTCACTCTCCCTAGGGTGCTATCCTGACTACTATGCTTGCTACTCGCAACTTCTCAGGTAGGACTGAACCAGAAATAATGAGGACTGGCAGCTAATGCTTCTGTTCCCGCGTGAAATATTGGTTCTTATAGACAGAACCTGCATTACTGATGGCAGTTGTTTTCTCAATGCTCCCTTAACTCTGTCTTGATTATGTATTTAGGCATTGAGTGCGCTGATGGTCTCTTCAGTGCTGCTGTTTTTTTTTTCAGTTTTGCTGGCCTTTAGCACCCAATATGCTCTATCTTGTCCTCCTATTTCAGTTGCTATCAACAGAGACTGAATGACCATACAGATCGATGCAGTCCCTTCTCCAGGTCCCTTTTAAAGGGCAAAACACTCAACTGAGTCAAATATGGATTGTTTTTCTTCATGACAAATGACAGTCAAGCTAGCATTTGTTTAACTCAAGTTAATTTTAGTTTTGTTATGTCAGGACGGTCAGTTGACAGTGTTCAGTCAAAGTGTGATCATGCCCTCAGTGTTTGCTTTTGTTTTTCTTCCTTTCCCCTCCTGTGTGGTAAACTGATGTGAAAGGTAAGAGTCCTATGTGTAGCCGCCATTTCGTCAGTGTCAAACCACACTACCAGGTTTTGTACTGAAGCATGTCTACTAAAAGCACCGGCATAGGGCTTTCAGCTGATAAAGTGCATCCACTGGTGGCCATATCGGAGGAAATTCATAATTCAAAATCCCAGTAGTTCAGCAGTCTAAACTACTTATGGGACATGCAGAAAAAAAAATTCTCAAAAGACTTTCCTCGAATATGGCTTCTTAAAGATACTCGCTGTCACTGTAAAGCCTCTATCACTTACTAAACATGCTCATGTAAATTGTTGGAAAAAAAAAAAAAAATCACTCCTCACTGCTATAAAGGATTCCCGAAACCCCGAAACCACCCTGCTTCTCTCCCTGCCACTACCAATCAAGTGTTCGTGTCTCACACTGTCCTTGCATGTTAACTGAAAAGCAGGTTGTTTTCATTGTCCACCAGAACCCGAAGAAACAGTCAACACAGACATGATTTTGGCTAACAGTTTCTTAAAAAAAAAAGTCTTGATTTAAAAAAAGTTTTAAAAAAGTAGGCAGAGAAAGGGAAAGAGAAACCATGGAGCTAATTTCTGAACAGTGACTGCCCATGCTGCCGACAGTGTCTCATATAGTCTTGTCAGATGGATCTAATCGCATGTTCCAGGCTAATGATTCACACAATTTTAATTCATCTCCTGACTTAATTTGCATTTTCTCTTCCAATTCTAGCAGGGCTCAATAGTAATTGTCCAGCCTTGAATAGACACTGTGCATGTGCGTGTGTGCGTACATATAATTTCCAGCTGCCTACTAATTTCCCTGCATTGTCATCTTTTTCCCAACAGCAGCCAAGAGCCTGCTGAACAAAAAACCAGATGGTGTCAAAGTAAGTTCAGCCACCCTCACGCTCTTCACACTTTTGATTTCAAGTAATGTACAGAAAGCTAACATGTCCTTCACCATTGTTAGATATACTGTGGTGCTGGCATATCGCACCGCACCTCAGCAGCTTTCCGCTCTTCCGTCTACGTGTTGTTCTTCAGATACCGAAGCATTGTCGACAATGTGTTGCTTAAAATAGCAGTTCAAGTTTAGTCATCCCCAAGTGACAGAGATTTCACAATAATTACCCGACTCTGCGCTGTCAGTCTGTCTTAGAAAAGGAGGGGCATCTGTTGTATGAGCCCTGGGAACTGTTGGAAAGTAATAACTGCTGATTAAATTATGATTCAAGAGCACGAGATGGGCTTCAGCGCTCCATCATTCTCCAGGAAAGTGTACCTGTGTGTGCACGCAATTTAACTTGTTTCTGACCTAGATTATATCCCTACCCCTATTCCACAGCAGCCAGAATGTTCATGCATTTTTATACAGATAATTAGCCACATCTGCACACAGCTTGTTGCCCAGCAGCATTATGTTAATGAGATGGAATGGCCAGAGCCTGACCGCACAATTGGTTCAACTTAACTGACTGGTTATACTGCTCATGATGCGCTTTGTATCAAACACATCATTTGGTCAGGTAAACCATGTTAAAAAATCTGATTTTCCTTGGAATTGGTCTTCAAAGGAGTCCTTCACCCAATTCAAAAAATATCTGATTTCCTCAGTTGATTTGATTCAGTATGAATTTAGTTTAAATATAATACCAATTTTTCCTGCATTGAAAGAAATTCCTAATGCTGTAAATAGTGTAAGGAACCCCTTTTGACTTGGTGCATTATTAAAAATATTGTGTACATTCTGAATAAAATGAAGTGGTTTAGAGATTTGTGACTAATTTGTGCCTATAGAGAAATGAAGGCGATATTATTATGATTTTAGCATTTAATTATCAAACATGCCATAGTGAAATAACAATAAAGTTATGGCAGATGGAGGCTGTTGAATTTCAACAAAGGAAAATAGGGGGTAAAAACTGAAACTTCTTTGTATGCATTTCTGAGTTTACCAGGTTCATTTGAATGCAACATGAGGTCCCTATCATCACCCACACACTTTGCTGCACAAAACGTTGTTGATTTCGGAGTTTATAAGGTGCACCATGAATTCCATGTGGTGTGCATATTAATCTCTAACACAGAAAGCACAAGACAGCAGCAAAACAAAAAAAAAAAGACCTGCAGGAAATGTATTAATCATGATTGTTTCGGCATGAACACTTATCTGCCTGTGAGGTGGATCATTTTTAGAGATGTAACTGCAAATCTACTCACAGTTGGCGCTTGCCGTTATTAATTTCAGAGTTGTTATTGTGGGGGGGATCACAGTTCTGCATCATATTAACAAAATAGAAAATATATGCAAGAGAGTCTACAATAAATCTTCCAAATCATCCAAATCGAGTACATTTGAGTACATTTCGCAACCAAGTGGACCTCTGAGTTTATGTTTGCAGGATTTCCTGATGTGCCACAGGCTTTGGGTTTTCGATGGAGGCCTCTTTATTGTTAGGACCATGTAATGAGATCCCAACATAGTACTAATAACACTTCTGTGAGTTAATCTGTATCACCTGTTTTTTTTTCCTACATTAGCCTGTACTGCAAACTGGTCACCAGACTGGTCATTGCACCAGATATGTTCTATAAACCTTGTGTGTCGAGTCGGGCACAAGTTCATTCTCTCTCTCTCTTGCTGTGTTTTGGCTGCTAAACACAGAAGAGGAAGACAGATGTTACAGAAAACTTGAGGGTAGGCCTGATCTTGCTGCTGCTCATTAGCCTGACTGAGTCCTGACTGAGTCCTGCAGTGGGTAGTTAGCCATAGAAAACCCCTTGCATTTAAATTCCACTACAGTGCTGCAGTGTGCTGCTTTTAGACTCGGAATGCATTGCATGACTTAACAAACAGGGAAGCCTCTGTTCAGCATTATAACACTAAGCTATTTTATTCATATATTTATTGAAATAAGTCCAAAATTTCACAGTGGCACTTTAAATAAACAGCTCCTGTATCTTTCACAGAGCCCCTTATTGGTTTTGAAGATGAATATATTTGTGTATTGATGCTTGAGATGTACCAATGTTTCCCTCATTACAGTAGGTTATTAGAATTAACCAGTGTAGGAGGCCACTTCAGACCATGACTCAGAATCCCAGAAGTCACAGTTTGCAAGGACATGCGTGTAAAAATGACCAACCGCACATAAACAGGAAAATCAATTGTCATTACATATTGTGTCAGAAGAGTCATGTTGTGTGTCCCCAGCATATGTAAACCTTCGAGACCTATTCCTTGCACCTTTTAGAGTCAGAGGATCAATAGCACTGTAGTTGTCATTTAATAGTGATGCAGGTCAACTGTAACTATAGCGTGAGACTCAGACCCATGATGCATTCTTGTCCTATCTGACTGTTAACAGGCCCAACATGTTATGAAGACACTGATTCATTTCCTTTTTCCTGCTTTGTTGAGTCTGTTTCCTTACATGTCTTTGTCAATGATTTGTTTCAAAGCTTAAATGTTAGGAGTTGTATCCTGTGAAGCTGGTTGTCACACGATGTTTACATGGAACAGAGAGTTAACTGATTATTCATATTCCTGTGGACATGATTCTGTAATTTCCAAGATTTCCTGATCATCCGCTTTCTGTACACAGTTATCATGTTCCAGGTTTTGGAAGTCAGTATGTTCCCCACTAAATAAATAAAACCAATGTAAATGCATCTTAGTTGGTGAAGTAAGAAAGTATCAGTATCATGTAATTTCTTCAGACTTTTACAGTGCACCCTGACTCACTCTGCTGTTAACAAAAGTTTGAACTTAGGCGTTTAACATCTTTTTTGAGAGAGTTGAAAGTAACAAAGGACCCGGAAGTCTCCACAGCTTACTGGCATGCAAAATGGCTTGAAAAACTGGCTTGTAGTACTATGTTTACTTCCCAGAGACCCATATTTTGCATCTTTAAGATACACTTTAGATCAATCCTCACATACAAATAATGATGAAACAAAGGAAATCAGTAAGAATGAACTCAATTATGACATTTAACATAGCGTAATTCAATTGGAATATTAAGTATGAAAGTATTCATAATTCTATTTTACCATCTCAAGGAAGAGCATTAATGAGTGAGCAACAATATTAATCAACTGTCATTAGCTCTCTTAGCTCTTAGCCATGCTAACAACACAGTTCTGGGGATGGCAATCTGTCCACCAGTTGCTGTCTGAAAGCACCTCAGGTGCTAAACATCCACAGCCAAACACTGCTTAGGATCATCACTGTGAGCTTATTGGCATGCTGACATACTGATTTCAGCATCTAGCTTAAATCACCACTGTACCTATGTACAGCCACGCAGAGCAGCTAGTGTTGCTGTAGAATCAACTTTTTGTCGTGATTCTTTGTGCTATAATACTACAGACCCATTATATTGAATAAGATCTGTCATGTAAAGTTGTGTCCAAAAATAGGACTTTGTGTTAAACAGGATAATCTCCATTAAGCATCAATGTCTTGCAGAGTACTGTGTCATCTCAGGTGTCTTATGCAGGAATCATAGACAATTAAGTTTCTTGAATCTTGACTCTTAAGCCTATTGTATAGTGACAGAAGATAACCCTCAGTGAAGGCTCAACAACATGAAAAAACATTCATACCCATGAAACATGAAATCACTCAACAGTTCCAGTAATCGATAAAAAGCACGTGCAAAGCTACATTAAAAGAGCAGTGTCTATTTTGCCTCATTGCCTTATCAGTATCAGGATATGGCAACCAGAAAATGGAATACCATTTACTGTGATAAGTGGAGAAGGCAGCGCTCATGCATCAAGTAGACAAGTCAGTTCAATTTTACCTAATTTGTCATTCTTCTGTAAAGTAATTGGATCATTTGTTTTCCTTTTCACTGTCTCTTAACATCCATTTGCTCCGTGCTCTGTTTTACTTACCCTTCTCTTGATGAACTTTGGTCATTTTTTTGATACTGTTCGGGTGTTCATTTACAGGGCTTTATCTGCGTACCCCTTATTCTGTGATGCATGGGTCACACATGTTTTATGTACACACTAATGGACTGACTCACTGACAGCAACTCTTGGGGACAGTGCGTCACTTTTCCTTCCACAGCAGCTGCTTGAGGAGCGATTGTCTGAACACTAAGCCTTGTCACTTCTGCCCTGCTTGTCTGTCTACCTGTCTGTCAACTCTGCCCCTCCAGATCAACAACAAGGCCAATGTGGTCACCAGCCCCAAAGAGCCTGTACCCACTCCTTCTCTGGTACAATGTCTGCCTGCCTTGCTGCCTGCATGTTTGCACGCGTGCCTATACTTTTGGTGGCGCCTGTCCTGATTATGCATGTTGTTGAATGGCTTTTGTCATGTTGTCGTTGGTGACTGTTCTCCTCCATAAAGCTTACAGAAAGAACAACAGATGCCTTTAGTAGCTGTGTAACACTAGCTCGACTGCTTTATTGCATTGCCAGGTTGCTGTACATGGGCTACATTTTCCGTTGTTGTTGATGATGGCTGCAATGGCAACACTGGGGCCATTGCATGTCACTGGGGCTAATATACTGTTGCAACAGTATACGTATTGTGTTTTCAACCAGACAGGCCATGATACTGGTTTGCTGTTGAGTCGATTTTAATTGTGTTATAGGCATAGTGCATGAGACTTAGTGGGGATTTAGTGGCCTTAATGGAATATGATATTCATAAATATGCCATTAGATTAATATACCTTAAAACTAAGAGTAATGTTTTCTTTACCCACAAAATCTACAGAGGGTGCTGGTACTTTTCAATGGAGTAAACTAAACACAAGTTCTACAGAGGGCCTTTCACATTTCCTTTTTTGCATGTTTAGTATCTAAAGTAGGATAGGGTGATCAATCTCATAAAGTATGGAACTAGAATCTGAGCATAGTTAGCCTAGCTATCACGTGAGAAAAACTTAAAAAGAAACCGCTAACCTGGCTGGTGTTGTTTTATTGATAACAAATTTTCACTACACATCAACATAAAACTTGCAGCATTCAGAAAACTACAACAATCTCTTGGAAACACTAGCCATACACTATGGTGACGAGTTAGCGCGTCACTAAATTTTCATCTTTTCTTCCTTTTCATGATGGGTTGCAACCAGCATCGATGTGCATTGCTGCCACCAATGATGATGAGTGATAATGGAAAGAAACTCAAATTAATTTAGAGGTGCTGGAATGTTTACACAGTAATAACAGACATTTTAGTACCGTGATACCAGTTTTTGATTTTTAAGTATAGGCTATTGGATCTCTTTAATACCTGTATATCAGAACACCCCTAGGTTGAACTATTCATACATGCGCACTACAGCTCTAAATTAATTAACAAGATTTATCAGACTTTGTTTAATCAGTACGCAGTCAGAAATGTAGAAATGATTATTGATGGTTTTAAAGGGAGTTACATGTTGGAACTATATGTCATCAATCCACAAATTGTAATTTTCAAATTTCAGTTTGTTTACAGATTAACCCAGATCCATGTTAGCTAGTCAACTTTAAAGTTGTTGATATATTTTTATTTTGTAAAACTTTGAACGGAGCCAGACCGGCTTGCCTCCCTCTTTTTCCAGTCTTTATGCTAAGTTAGGCTAACCACAACCAGACTCCAAACCTGTAAACTTACAGCGTGAGACTGAGACGAATCTTTTCATCTCACTCAAATCTGAATATTTTTTAAAAATGTTGAACTATTCCTTTGACTCTAAGTGGATTTCCTTTTTAACTTTTTGTCAGGCACAATGTTTTCTGACCCAGTTCAAAAAAATGTTTTTGCTGATAATTCAACTAGGAGGGTTCCATTACCATCTACTCTTTTTTTTTTTTTTTTTAAATGTGTTCCCTGTCACTTCTTTATTGAAGAATGGTCGTGGGCACACCTGCACAAGTCCAGCTCTGGAAAAGGAAGGATTATCCTTAGGTAGAGTAGAGACTATGATACTTCTGTCAGACGGCAAAATTATCACTGTGACAGACTTCACCTACAGACAGCCCGGCCTTGCCCTAGAGGGGTTTCAGTCAGTCATACAGGATACAGTGATACAGCACCAGTATACAGCAATAGCATGTTCTTTTGAGTGGGCAATCCATCTTGACAATTTAATTGTGCTGCCTCTTTTCATTATATATAGTTTTGATGATTTCTTTAATGTCTTTTGACTGATACAGGTAAATGTTTTTGTTATCTGTAAAGCAGTGTGTGACTGGTCCAGTGCCTGCCTTTGATGTTTGATGTGATTAACAGCTGTTTTCAGGGAAAGGGAAACAGAAGTTTGTTAACTGGCATATTCCATGATGTTTGTGTTTAAGGTAATCTTGTTGGGTAAAACCTGATCATCTGTGCTGAGGGAATTGTCAAAACTTCCATCGTCCAACTGTCTCTAACAGTAGTATGCTGTGGTGATTCTGTTGTTTTTTTTTTACGGCTTTACCTGCTTTCCCCCAAATACCAATCATGTTAATCTCCCCCACTTCCTTCCTAACTTTTATAGTCATTTTTTTATTTCCTTTCCTGCAAAATACTTTTCCGTGAAACGTTCTTCCTCACTCACTTTGGTTCTTCACCAACCTGTCTTCCTACTGTTGGTCCTCTCAAATCAGGAGCCTCAAACCACTGTTATCCACAACCCAGCTGATGGAAACAAGGTATACCGCTGAGCAGATGCTAGTGGTTAGGCTGTAGTTTGTCACTACTGATGTTTTGCGCCATTTAATGCCTTAATGTTGCTTCTGATGATGAGATCTGTGTGCCCATTGGATGTTATTGATCCTTGTCATATATTGATAAAAGAAGGGACTGTGGATGTTGTAAAATACTGCATGCTGTTATCAGCTGTTGCATGTAAATCTTAAACTTAATGCCGCTCATCCATGTGTACAATTTTGTGTATAACTTACCATTTTGGATACATATGTTATCATGAGCAAAAAAAAACCTCGAGTTTCGTGTCATCTTACATACACATGTTAAAACCTTTGAGAACCGCGTACGACAATTGTCATTGTAACATCACAGTCAGTTTTACAGTTGTGTGACAAAGGGATTATGCATGCCGTTGGAACAAATTGAAAGACCATGCATTACCATGGATACCAAACCTGTTCCAAGCAAAATCCTTCACAGAATAGTCTGGAGTCCGTTTACTGTGTCGATATCACGTGTGGATCTACATGATCATGTTTCAGTTCATCAGTTGACAGTTTTAGAACATGTGCATGCTTGTATCTTTTGCTTTGTGTAGTGACATGATGTTGTTGTAGCTCATAGTGTAGCGTATGTGTGGGGTTTTGTGCATAATAAGGGAGTTGAAGAGAGCTGTTTGCTTAATTTACATGTACCAATGCAATATTCTGCTTTTTTGTGTTTAAATGTGATATTTGTTCATTCATAATTAATGGTTGCTTTGTTTTGAAAGTAATGTTTCATGAAACATGATGCACTCCTTCCGAAGGGATGAAAAGGAATAAGTGGCGGAATAAGTGGCTAGTCTAGCAATTGGACTGTTCTTTGACAAACTGTGGGATTAGCCACACTTGTTAAAGGAAAAGTTCAGCCAAAAATTAAAATGTAGTTATTATCTACCCCATGGTGATGAAAAGTCCACTGAAGTTTCATAGTCCACAAAACATTTCTGGAGCTTCACAGCAGAACAGTATTGCAGCAGCCTCCTTAACAAATGAATTAGCTGTGGACATTTGACATTTCAATGTAAAATACATACTATATGAGTGTTCCAAAAAAAAGATATGTCAAAGGTCCATCCCAAGTAAGGATATAATGTGTGCTATGATGAAATTAGCTGTTGTGAACAAACAGTGTGCTGATCTCAGCTGAACTCAAATTTCTGTGCTTGGTTTCACTGCACTTTCATGTCAGGCTTGTTATACTCATGTATCTTTTTATTTGTCATTTCACAGGAGTCCAGTGAGAGTGCCAACACTACCATTGAGGATGAGGATGTGAGAGGTAGGAAGGTTCAGGCTCAACGTATACAAACAACCTGTCTGTTAGCAAAGGCAACTCCCACACACCTCATTAAAAGGCTTTTCCTCAGAATGTTAAAAACAAGTGCTGCCTTTAATGTTTTGACATCTTTGGCTCACGTTATTTTTAGGTCAGGGCGGACCATGTTTTTTAACCATGTCTGATAACATCCTGTTACTGGCTGTGTCTATTGCATGAGTGTGTTGCATGTTGCGTTATTTAATGTCCTTCCTTGTCAACATGTTGCTTCATTTTGCATCTCATGGCTTCTCCAGTACTATTTACTTTTACCACCTCCAGTTGTAGGATTTAGCGGGATCTATTGGCAGAAATGAAATACAATTTTCATAATCATGTTTTCATCATCTAAAAAATAGATTCTGTGTTTTTCTTTTTTTTTAGAATTAGTTCTTTACGTCTACAGTCTCTCAATGTATTGAGAGAATACTGTGTGTGCGTCTATTCATATTAACATTTGTGCAGAAAATGTTGTAGTATACAAATTCATTTCTGCTCCGGTTTGATGGCAAGACAGTCTTGTGCTGTATTCCAGCGTCCAATGCAATGCAGTGTAATCTCAACCAAGGCACAATAATGGCCACAAAATAGAAATATTCTGTTGACTGTGAGCAGACAGACACCTTATACCCACAGTTCCAAGGATATAGTTTAACAGAGAGGCAAAAAGATGGTGAAAACTGTGGAAAAAAAGTGAAAACATTAATTCTGGTTTCTCTTTGGAGAGAGGAATTGATTTGCAATTGTATGCCTGTGTATTTTCTGATTGTCCACTACAGCAGTGACCTTTGATGGAATAGACCATCTGTCAAACAAATTAGATTTGAGTTCACATTTTGTCTCTCTCTCTCTCTCTCTCTCTCTCTCGCTCAAATATGTATAAACAAAACATTTACAAAAATATCTCAGATTTCTTCAAGTAATTTTAATTAATTAAAAATATATTATGTAACATAAGTGACTGCGTGAGTATTCACCACCTTTAAAGTAAATGACCTAATTCAACAGAGGTCCAGCCAAATGGTGCTAGTAGTTGCACAGTTAGTGAAATGGAGATTACCTGAGTGCAGTGAATGTGTCTCAAGTGATCGTAGTATAAACGAGTTAAAGCTTCAGCAGCCTGCATACAGCAACTGCTACCTGGGTTCTTCACCAGTCAAAGCTTTATGGGAAAGTAGCAAAAAAAGGGCCACTGTTGAAGAAAGCTCATTAAAATCACTCAAAGGCACACAACCTGATTCAGTCGCAAAGAGAACTCCAACATGGGAGAAGATTTAATTTCCAGCAAGACAATGACCTGAAGCATACAGCAAAAGCTCCACCGAAATGGTTTAAACGTAATTAGGTGAATGTTCTGGAGTGGGTGAGTCAAAGTCCAGACCTCAGTCTAACAGAGACATTATTTTTTCTGGACTTGAAAAGGTCTATTCACGCCTGATCCCTGTGCAGCCTGATGGGGCTTGAGCAGTTTTGCAAAGAACAATGGAGTAAAATTCCATTGTCCAGATGTGCAGGCCTGAATAGGATCTATCCACACAGACTCAGTGTTGTGATTGTAGTGCATCTACTAAATACAGAATTGAATTGAAGGGGGAGAATACTTATGCAATCCCTTATTTGACATTATATATTTTTAAATAATTACCATTTGTTTTGTTTTTTTGTATATTTTAAGTTTAGTGTATTCTTTTGCATATTGACCACAATTCCATTTATAAAAGCAACACAAGAGGAAAACAATAAAGGGAGCCAATACATTTTATAGACCACTGTATGTGCTTCTATACTTAAGAACATACACAGGTCCGTTAAGTTACATCAGCCCCCATTGTTATTCATGGCTGATCGGTTCGACCTTCCTAAATGCTTCAGTATTCAACTTATTCAGCGGAGCTTTGAAATTGCTTCACACTGCTCTACTTCTGATAGCGTTCAGAAGCATCTTAAGATGAGATTTCCCCTCATTATTTCCTTCTATTCTCTCCTGTGTTCTGTACTCCCAACTATTCTTTGACATTTGATTAGAATACAGCTCTTCTTCTCTCTTGCTTCCCAGGCGTTAATCAGAGCCTCAGCCTACAAAGAGGCTTAGAAATCTTTTTTGAAATCAGTAGAGTATATAACTAATGACATCTTTTGTCATTTTAGTGGTGGTCCCTTTGTGGCAAAGCTGTCTGTGGCAGGAAGTGGAATGATGAAAGAGCAACTAGTATTTCCTATTTAACTGTGACTCATGTGTGCCAATGTGAATGATGGATGGTTGATTCAGCGGACAAAGATAAAGAGGCCAGCATATCTTTTTTATTTATTTATTTATTCTGTTTGTGCTGAAAGATGATGACAGCGACATAGGTATTTTAATAGGAAGAAGCATGTCAAGGATCCATTAATGGGTTTTGCTGGATACTTGTAGGAAAACAAACTCCACAGAAAGATGAAAACCTAACACCAATCATTGTTTGAGATGTTAAAGCTAACATGTTAGCGAGCAGCTGTCTATTTAAACACTTCCAAGCCATTGCCGATGAATTGGGGTCGCATGCGTGTCCACCTGAGTAAGTCCAATATATACTCACTTTTTGGCTGTGGTCTGATCTCTTCTAACTCCTGAGAAAATAAATTAGTGTTTAGATGTTTGACTTTCCATGAGAGAAGTTTATGTTGTCTGCTGTTTAGAGCTGGGCAGGCAGTGTACCGAGGTTTTCTTTACTGGATACAGATGTCTGCTGCTGTTTGAATCAAGACAGGTGAGAGTGTTTTGGGGCTCTCAAAAGAAGCTGAAAAGAAATATCTTGTTGTGGTCAAAAGTTTACAGACACAATATGCAGAATATGTACACTGCCCGGCTTGAAGAAAAAAAAAAAGGCACAGTATTTTGTTGGACCGTGGTGTTGTTTTGATTAGCTGATGCAGTCACAGCATTTATTTCTGTCCAGAGTTGCATACATTTTTCACCAAGATCTTGCACTGATGGTGAGATGAGAGAGTCGGGACGCTGTGTGAAGTCTTCTCCAGCACATCCCAGAGATTCTCAGTGGGGTTCAGGTCTGGACTCTGTCGTGACCAATCCATATGTGAAAATGATGTCTCGTGCTCCCTGAACCACTCTTTCAGCCCGATGAAATGCGGCGTTGTCGTCTTGGAATATGCCTGTGCCATCAGGGAAGAAAACAATCCATTGGTTGAAAAACCTGGCCATTCACTGTATTCAGATAGTCAGCTGGCCTAATTTTTTGGGCACATAATGTTGTTGACCCTGACCAAGTGAAGCAACCCCAGATCATAGCACTGCGCTCACAGGCTTGATGGGTGCATCACTTCACCCGCCTCTCTTCTTAGCCTGATGGGCCGGTCATTCTTGTACAGGGTAAATCTGAAATCTGGAGTCAGACCACAGGAGACCACGCCTTTTTTTTTCCAATAAGCCTCTCTGATAAGGGTTCTCTTGAGGACACCGTTTACTGAACGCGTTGAATTGTTTTACTTTCACTATTAAACATAGCTGTGAGCTTTACTGTTGGAGTTTTAACGGTTTGATTTCACTAAACATTTAAGTGATCTCCAATCACAAATTTCTTCCTTGAAGAAGATGGTACACCACTATCCTTCCAGGTTTTAATAATGCTTTGGACAGTTATTAACCCAATTTTCAGTTGTTATCTTTGCTTGAGGCAGGTCAATAATTTGACCCTTCTGGAACAGTAGTACCGTGTTTTCCACAACCACAGGACAGGTTGTTTAAGAAGTGAGAAGTTACTCATTGCATCAGTTAGGGTTAAATGATGTGTTGCCAGCTGAAACATATTAATCATTGCGGGAATTATCCAATGGTAAGCCCTGTGCCTATCTGCATAGTTAAATACACATGGTGACTTTTTTTTTTGCTGGGCAGTGTATATCATGGCAGTTATATGATGATTACGATCTGTTAACAGCTGATGACTTTTCGGGGCCCATTTTAATAGGGCTTGTTAGATCTAGCTGGTGAACAAAGTGGATCATTTTTTTTCCTCAGGAGTTGATGCTGGTGAGGAAAACAGCTAAAAGGAGAGTGATATATATGTTGTGATATGATATTGGACTTGGATTCAATGGGTGGACAGAGATATGAGTCCAAATTAATGCTAATGTCATCTGATTCCCTCCAAAGGTGTTGACGCTTCCATTATTGTTGTCATTCTTTTTTCATCTGTGTCCAAACTAATTTGTTCTCAGCTTGTAGAATGATTGAGGGCTTTGAACAAACTGTCATTTCCTGCATGCTCTTCATTCATTCTTCATTTCATGTTTTTCTTTTTCTCCATTTCATGTTTCCTGTTGCCCCCAATGCGGCCACCACTCCAATTTAAATCCATCCATCTTTCCCATCCTTTTTTCTTCCACTGTTACTCTGTTTCATCTCAGCTCGCTCTCACTCCTCCCATTCCCAAATCTTCCACCTTCAGGACTTACGTGGCTCCACCGTTCAACAGCCAGCCTCCCCCTCTCCAACCCCCTCCTCCTCATCTACCTCCTCCTCATCCTTCTCCTCCTCCTGCTGGTATTCTCCTTGTGTTTGGCCCAATGGTGAGGAGTGCTGCCACTACATCCTGTGGGCACTGGTTGCCGCCTACCTGCTTCTCTTCTTTACATCTTCCTTTCTGGTCTTTTGCTCTGACCATGCCACCACATGTCACTGCAGCCCCCATCAAACCCCCACGCAGGGGCCCCTGCCCAGCCTGGGTCCCACCGACTCCCAGTGTAAGTCCATTTCACAGCGCTTGGGAAGAAACTGCAAGCTTTCCCGTCATTTTGATATCACTGGGCAGGTGTAAGAAGGAGGATTATGAATTATTTACAAAACACTAAAGATTAGAAAAAATATTATATAAAATGTGTTTAAAATATATAAGAATTAAGGAAGAATAGATTCATCAAAGAATGTTTTGTAACTTAATTTTTCTTTAAACTGTCTGGATTGCTCTGGATAGTCAGTTGGGCAGGGGACCATACCAACATGTTGTTAAAATACCGTTTTGAATATTTTAAACATTTTCAGAAATAATTGGGCCCGCCAAAATCCTTCAAAGTTTTTGAATATTTGATTGTTTTTCTGCATTTGTTCACCTAACATTATTAACAGAATGTGAAGAAACAACAGTGTTGACCTTATGCCAAAGGCATCTGTGTACTGTATACATGTGCTGTGTGGAAGAGATGTCTGCTGTGGTTAGCGCTCTAACCAGCTAGTGCTGGATCATCCTGTCTTGTTATACCACTTTGTACCACAAGAGAAGGTCCGATAACCACCATACTTTCAGCTGGGAGTTGTATGCTAGCAGAGAGTCACTACATCTTATAACCTCTTGCTGACGACGTTTCGCCTCTCATCCAAGAGGCACCTTAAGTTCTAACTAACTGGAGGGGAGCTGCAGGCTTTTAAACTCTGTGTGGGAGTGTCCATTAAGGACACTCCCACGCAGGTGCTACCTTGAAATTCTGGCTATATTTTACAAATTACCATATTATCTTTAAATGTATCCTTACAATGCTAAATTGCCCATGTACACCCTGTCAAACAACTAAGGACCAAATATTTTTCAATCATTAACCAAGCAATTCAATTATTGTTATATAATTAGATTATATATTATCATACAGACAATGAAAACAGTAGCATACAGGGGAAGTGAATAATATTTGACAATTTCTTTAAAATGCAATGTTTTGCTGGAAATCCTTGAGTCCTGACTTTGAGGTGGGATGTTTTTTGACCACTGGAGATAGTAGAGCCTCCTCACAGCTACAGCATTGACAGATGGAGACTTAACATTAAAACATTGTTGTGGCTGATCAGTGTCAGTGGTTTTAATGTTTTATCTAACTGGATCCTGTCGGTTGTGAGGTGGGGCCTCCATGGATCTGACTTGTTCTTGCACACCCAATGGATGCTATATCAAAAATCTACATGACTCCTGGGATCCATTTCCCAGTAAAACATTGCACTGTAAAGAGATGATCAGTGTTAATCCCCTTACTTGGCAGTGGTTTTAATAATATGACTGATTAGGGTATACTTATGCTGTAATTATTTGTAAGAGTTCAGTTCTTAATGACACTTTAAATCAGTGCGTCATTTAGTGCAGGTGTATTAAAAAGGTCAGCCGGTATTGATGAGTCATGCATGGAAAAGTTCCCTCATGCCACAGGAGTTAATGATTGGTAGCTTTCTGTCAGACTAGTAGTGCTTGATAAGGAAGGATGACAGCCAGACTAGCGAGGTGACCATGGCATTCAATGCTGCCTGCCTGACAAGCCAGTGATGCCAGATAATGTAGTTAAACCTGAGCAGATTCAGTGTAAATGTACGCTGGTTAGCCACCATGTTAAATAGGCCTGCTTTATATGTTGCAAGTTTCTCTTGTGCTTCCAGAACAGCTCTGATCCATCCAGGAATGGACAAAATACTTCTTGGGGTGTCCCGTGGTGTCTGGCACAGGGACCTTTGCAGTCGTTCTTTTGGGTCCCATATGATGAGGGTGGGGCATCCATGAAATGGGACGTGCTCTAGAAAGTCCCACAGATGCTCAATGCTAGGATCTTGGGAATTGAGGGGCCAGGTCAACATATTTAGCTCTTTGCCACAATCCCTGGGTCATTCTTGATCAGTTTCTGTGACACAGCAGAGCGCATTGTACTGCTGGGGGGGGGGCATAGGTTAGGTCACAGGTAGAGAGTAGTATCACCTGTCACAGTCTGCAGACTGTTTTTAATTACTTTTGGGTTCTTTTCCTTCTAAACTGTTGGATTTTCAAGCAATCTGAATTGACTTTGCTGGAGATTTAAGCAGAATGACAAAATTATAGGTGTTCAGAAGAGTTTTTATATATTGAATAGCATATTTACTTTTTAGTAGATTAATTACAGCTTTAAAGGAATGTGACCATCTTAACAACCTTGATTGAGCTCCAGACTTGATGCTTATTTACAAGGTCATCATAACTTATTGGTTCTGAACACATTCCCAGTTCATGAGGCGCTTACATATAAACATATTGCATTCAAGGGTTAAAGACTGAACCACACCTCATCCACTTTGTCACAGTGCACCACAGCTATCCTATAACACCCCCCACAGGTCAGAAGGTGTCATGACAGCCTAAATCCTAATGCAAATTTACACTAAGTGCTTTCCAACCTGTGTGGTTTTTGTGCCCTTAAAATCAGACAACTACTTTCAGTTTATGGTCTTAAAAAGGAAAAAGGAATGTTTTTGTCTCGCAGGGTGTTTAATTTCAAGGGTTCCAATGACTGAAGAGCAACCAAGCATCTGAAAATTGATTTGTGACAAAGACTCTAGAATATTTTGTCCTTAATTATTGCTCATTATGATCTGTGCTTCAATTGAGCAGCTTATTGAGGATTGGACCTTTTTTAGGAAAGGTGTTTTAATATTTTTTTGATGAACCAGTTTGTTTGAAACATCCACGTACTTCACACATTTAACAATGAAATAACATAAGAAAAATATCAAAAACCAGAGTAATACAAAAAGACATAGATATTCAGCAATTTGGTTGTGTACCCTGACATCTAAGGAAATTAAAGGTTTTCACATCGTTTCGCTATATGTATGTATATCCAGTTTTACGCAATATAAGGCCATTATCTTTTTGGACTGCAGGAGTCCAAAGTTTATTAACTTGGTTAGTTTTGAACTCAAAATAAACATTTTGGGATGTATACCTAATAAGCACATTTTTGCCTTGTAAAGCACCTCCACACCAGCCACCTCAGATTAACTTTCGTTTCAACCATTTCCAAAGAAGACCTGTAATAAATTCATTACTGAACCGATCTTCATGAACGTTTATTGTAAAAGCTGGTAAAAGTTGAGCTAATTTTAATGACCGTATACACTGTTGGGTAACTTAATCTATAATATCATACTTTTTCAGCCGATTTATTTGTTAATCATTTGTGCCGACAGACAAATGTAGTTGAGTAAAATGAACAATAGTGGTCTTAGAAATGTAGTGAAGTAGTAATATAATAAGTATAAAGTATAGCATCGAAATGAAAGCACTTGAGCAAATTTTTTTTATTTTTTTTATTAAATGTACTTTGTACTTTCTGGATTTGACAGCCTTATTTCGACCTACCGATGGTAAGGTAAAGCCTGTGGCAGAAGCACTGCAATCTTTTTTTTAGTCATTAAGTGCTACTCCTTTGACAGTGTTTGTGCCATGGTCTGTGGTTATGCATACTAGTGTTTTAACCTCCATGACCCCAGCACTTAAAGTGCTAAAGTGCTTGCTGCCAGGTACCACACATCTTGGATCCGATGCTTGTATGTAGTCTTTAAACCCCTTTCTCTTAACTGTTTGAAAAGGATCCATGTCCAAGTACATGGTGATGGCATTTGTTATGTCTCTCCACCATTTTGTAGAGAATGCCTCATAAAGTGATGTCTGACCTGCAGAGACCGCTTTTACTTTTTTTTTTACTTTTACTTCCCACTGCTGCTAGATGATTCATTTGACATTTGCGGAGGACACATTCTTTGCTTTCTTCATATTCCAGAACGTGTTTTGCTTTGAAAAGATAAGTATTGCCACAACTTGCAGTCAACATCCTCGGATTTGCAGATTTCCATTTTCTGGTCACTGTCTTGACTGTGTCTAACCATGTCCATGTGATGGAAGTCACACTGGTCTTTTAAACCAATTTAATATCTGAGAATGTCGGATGAGTTTCTTGAATCAAAATTATTTTAGACTTAAGTTGTTTAATCCTGTTTATAACGTGTTTCAGTTCTCTCTTCCTGCAGTCACAGTATAAGTGTGTGCGACAACCCACCAGCATTCACTTCATGCCCTCATGAGAGATCGAACATATAGTCTCACGTCGTCAAGTGTCTCATAAGTGGAGCACTCTAACAGAAAGTGCGAGGTCTTAACATATGTTAACATTGCTCGTTTGAAATTCTACAGTACAATACACATGCTTTTAGGTTTGAGTTGAAACTGTACTTAATTAAAGCAACAAATTAAAGCAACAAACGTAATACTTTTGGTTGTGGACATCAAGCAGACAGGCTCAATACAGGATGAAGGCTTTTCATAAACAGTACACCTACCCCGTATCTGTCACTGTACCGCCAGGCAACAGAGCAGCTTCTTTACTTTAGCTTTGAGAGCCCCTGAACTCATCCTCACCACTCCACCATTTCTCTTCTTGTGTAGCATAAAATGAAGCACAAGTTGGGTTTTGTTAAACATCCCTTTTTATTTGTTCAACTGACGGTAGCAATGGTTCATTAATCAGGGGTTTGGTGGTTTGATCCTCAGTCCCACCCTGATCAGCAAACTGATACTCTCTGTAAACATAGTCAAAGTCCAAAACTGGTGTAAAAGGACAGTTCTATTTACATTGTTTCAGCTGAGTCATGCTTTTAATTGGAGCAGCCAATCAGAGAAGGGTTGTCTGGTAACCTCAAAAACATGTGTCCAGCATCTCTCTCTGCTACTATATAAGCCTGTCTGAGGCCGGAGCTGCTAGTTTTAGTCTCGAACGAAAATAGGCAAGGTGACGAGCGAGCATGTTTCCACTGTGTGCAGTTAGTCTGTTGGTTTTCTTGTCACTTGAGGGAATCAGTGCACAGCACAAGCTAGTAAGTGTCCAGGTAGCCTGGAACAACAGTGGACTTGAAGCTGTTGAAGGTAAAAACAGATTAACAGTATTGCTCTGTGTGTGTGTTTGTGTGTGTGTGTGAAATCGTTTCATGCCTTCAACTGCAGCCCCACAGCTTCATCTCCATACTGTAAATGTCAATAGTGGCTGTACTTCAAGCGAGCCACAACAACAGCACTTATTCTCTCCATTCATTGTTTCCTAGCCTACCTACTTAGCATGAAAGGTAATTTTGATGTTGTCATATGTCCAAACCACACTAACTTCCTGCCCTTCATTCATTTCTACGTGATGCTGTATTCCTGTGTCTGACAACGTGGAGTTTGTTCGTTGGACGTCATGGTGTTGTCATTTTGGTTCCATGTTGTGGTCATGTTCCACTTTAGTCCATTTTAATCTTAATTTATGCTTCTTTTCATATTCATCGGGCGCTGTGTATCCCGTCACATCATCCCTTTGTTTCTCTTTGTCTTTGTGTTTCAGCTCGTAAGCAGGAGATCATTAAAGTCACCGAGCAGCTGATCGAAGCCATCAACAATGGAGACTTTGAGGCCTACACGTTAGTTCTGCTCGTTTGACCCCAAATATCTGAAACACAGTTATTTGCCGAAGCAATTCCTAATATGTTCATGACTCTAATATGGCTGTGTTGCGTTCAATTTCAGGAAGATATGTGATCCTGGCCTCACATCCTTTGAGCCTGAGGCGCTGGGCAACTTGGTGGAGGGCACTGACTTCCACCGCTTCTACTTTGAGAACGGTAGATTTCTGCTTCACGTGGTAGAATGACACATTAGAAACACAGCGTACTGTATGTGTCTTGAGTTTAATTATGGTCAAAGCATTCAATCTAGTTGACCGTGATAGAACTAGACACATTTAACTATTGAAAGGCTTTCTCAGTTAACTCAATTAACCAATAACTGCAGATTCCCCCTTTTGTAAAATGAAGTGTGTGGGGTTTCAGTTGTGATGCTCACACAGTTGAATGACATTAAACACTGAGAGTAAAACACTATGCACAGTAAGAAAGTAAAGTCCGATATTTTTGTAAAGATGAACTGGTTCTTTTAAACAGACATATTTGACTGATACCATATCAAAAGCAGAACTTGTTTTGTGCTTTATTCAGTTCCAATCCACTTCCTGCTGTGAGTAGTCAAGGAAACAATTAGATCTGTTTTTAAATGTTCTGTATTTTGTTCTGGTTAAAAAAAAAAGAAATAATAATAACTTTACTAAACTAGTTCAGCAGGTTTAGATGATGACTGTAATGGAGATAATTCTAACCCTTTGGATCCTTAAAGGAAACAGGTTTTTGTGCATAAACACACATTTTTGTATCACAAATGATCATTTTAATTCATTAAGATTGTATATTTTTGACCCTGCGGATTGGTCCTTTTTCCAAAAGGAGCAGCAATCCTTTCATAACATGAGAACATGAACATGAAATGAAACATAGAACTAAAATCAGCACACCATTTGTGCAGTGATCTTTCTTCTCTTTTTAACGAGATGTGGGACACACTACAACCGGGTCCATAGACGCACTGGCAGCCAATGTCATTGCCCATACACCATTTTGTAAACAAGCTAACCATTTAGCCACTTTATTTATTGTTCAGACTGAAAGTGAGTGCCCCTCAAATGATGGTAATAAACCCTCTTTGCGCAGGAAAACTTTGCGCACACAATTAGAATTAATTCCTGTCAGTCAAGGTAATGTTTTTTGCCCCAACTATCTCAGTAATAATAATATTGTACACCATGTCAACTGTGGACAGGAACGATGTCCAAGACTATAAAAATTAGATCCAAGTTGTGAGTAGGTCGCTGAAGATATTGAATACTAATAAAAACCAGAGTCCCTAAACGTGCCCCCCTTTTTCTCTTTTCCTCTGCAGCTCTGTCCAAGACGAAGCAGCCCATCCACACCATCCTGCTGAACCCGCACGTCCACCTGATCGGGGACGAGGCGGCCTGCATCGCCTACATCCGCCTCACCCAGTACATCGACGGCAGCGGCATGCCTCGCACCATGCAGTCAGAGGAGACCCGCATCTGGCACCGCCGCGACAGCAAGTGGCAGAACATCCACTTCCACCGCTCCGGCTCGCCCACAGTGCCCACCAAGTAAGGCGATTACACGCACTAGTATTACATGAAGTCCAACTTTGATTATCCCAAATGGGGAAATGAGATATCTGAGTTTCTATAAGAGAACATCGAGAAAAAAGAGAGTAGAACATATTTCAGTCACAGGACAAATTTAAGTTGGATGTCATCCTATTTTCCAGAAGGGAGTTTGATCTATTTAATGACTCCACATGTGATCTGTGTTTTCAGTTGAGAGGACCATCCTTGACTACAAAACACTCTCCAGCCAACAGCAGTCAGCTGAACAGACCCTGCCTACCAAGTGTCCATCACCTCCTTCAGCCAATCCCTGCCCATGATAGCTACAGCTCTGCCCTCTCAGTTTGTTGTTTACATATTGTTGCTGCTGGACTGAAGATTATTGTACATGTTTGGAAAAAAAAAAAAAAAAAAAGATTGCAGGAGAAACCTTCCAAGTCTTGACAATATAATTTTGTAGTGAGAGTGTGGTGTTTATTCTTGGATATTGCCACCTGCAGCATGTTTTTATTTTCGAGGTTTTTAGATCAGTATGTTTTGAATAGAAGTGGTTTTCAGAGGAGCCAGTTGTTCCAGTTGATTTTTTTTTTTTTTTTATTATTTTTTTTTTTATCAGGCTGGTCAAATATGTGAAACGTCCAGACATCATGTAGTGAAAGTTTTTCATTTCAATATTGCAGATATTGAGGAGTCATGAACTGTTGTGATGTTTTTCGCCTTTGGGCACGATGGCCAATATATCACCAATCTGCTTTTTACACATGTATCTTTTCTGAATTGCTATCCATTAAAGCTCAGACACAAGCTTGCTTTTGTTTTTTTTTGGTGATGTAAAGGTTTGGGTAATTGATGTAAATTGCTCTCTTATCTTAGTCTTTAGCAGTATCCATATGTACTGAGTTGGCTTATTTCACAGATCTGTTTGTTTACTAGGAATTTTAACTACATGTTTAAAAGGGAAAAATGAACTAAAGCATATGTTTTACCTTGGACCACCATCTTCGCAGAGCAGCATGTGAGAACAGTCTCTTATGATAGAATGTAAACTATAGTGATGCATATAATTCTTTAAAGCCATTCTGTGACTCTCCAGTTAAATCATATTTTCATACAGTTAGAAGCTAATTATGTGAATTTTATCAGTTCTAACTTGTTTACTTTTTTTTATATTGTGATATTGTTGCTTGTACTTCCACTTATTAATATTATTACTTTCCTTTAAGCCCCATTTACCTTCACCGGTGACCCCCTTTGTTCTTTCTTTGACTGGCGTACGCCAATGTTTTACTGCACTATGTTTTACACTGGACAGGACCAAAGCAGAATCATGATGTTCAGCTTAAACTTCAGTTTGAAAATAAGTTTCCCATTTTAATTTCATTTAGTTTTGTTGCCACGAGGAATTTGATCGTTAGCCAGAATAATCAGCAAACCACCGTTCTAGTTATTTTTGTGTCACTGTTGAATTAAAGGGAAAGGAGATTGTTAGCATCACTCATAGGTTCATATTTACAACACTTCAGATTAGGATGTTTTGAAATGTCACCCACAAAAAAAAAACGTTCACGAGTCACGTTCAAAGATGGGGTCCCAACGAATGATTATGTATGTTGAGGATATTGAGATTTTCTCTTCAGAAAAATGCTTGCATTGTTTGGTTTAATGACATTCCTCCCTCACACACTGCCCTTTGTTTTTTTTGTTTTTTTTGTTTTTTTTTAAATCTAAGATACATTCAGTTCCCAATGGGGTGCTGGGAAATAACATTACCATGCTGGGACAAGATGTATGTTTATGAAATATCAAATAAAATGTGTGATTTATGCTATTACTTTGTTTGTATTTGTTTCCTTTTGTCTTCTTTTTTGACTTTTTTGCATTTTGACTTATAAATGCTAGAGCAAGATGTGTTTATGTTGTGAAAGACTCACTGCAACCATCAGCCGAAGGTTGTAAATAAAGATATTGAACAAGGATCATTATTGGGCCCTTTTTTGTTCACTTGATACATCAATTATATATATTTTCCTAATTGTCTCTCTATGCCTTTGCCTGGCCTGCGATCTGGCCTTCTTGAGGGTACAGTTTGTTTTGGTTTGGTTTTTTTTAACTGTAACCTGCTGTAAACTCATTTAGACAAAACTGAAACCAAACTACTGATGTGCGAATCTCATGTTGAACACCTGATCTAAAAAATGAAAAACTTAAATTGGATTGTTAATTGAGAGACTTTTTTTTAGCTAATGAAAACAGAAAAAAAAAAAAACTATCTTTGGAATATAGAGATATCCTGTACGCTCACCAACTCGCCATCTCCCTAAAACCATTGGATCTAATATTGTACAATTGTAATGTATTTATACTTTATGGAGGTTTGCTGATGAAAGTTCTCAGCCATCCAGGTCATGGTAACTCCAAGCACTGTATCGTAGGCAACTGGACTTGTTTCAGTTTCTTGAAGATGTTTCACCTCTCATCCAAGAGGCTTCTTCAGTTCCAAATACCTGGAGGGGAGTTGCAGGCTTTTAGACTCTGGGTGGGAGTGTCCTTACAGAATCGCTAAGGACTCGTAATAATATCACAAAGACTGTAATTTACTGGCACAAACACACTTTCTTTAAAACTAATCTAAAAATATGAAGTTTAATCAAAAAGCTCATGCTCTAATTCTGTAGGCTGGGCAAGAGTAGGCACTGCCACTCCACAGGCAATCAAGTCTTGATTCATAGTTTTATATGTTCATACAGTAGGTGATTAATTAATTTTTAACAGGGGAGATGGCCCAATGCAAGCACCACCCTGCCCCGACACACCTACACCTCCCGAAGGACAACGATGCAGGATGCCTGAACCATAACTGTGACATTTCAAATTCTACAAATCTATTTCCATCCAGTTATCTTCTTTCTCTCCCTACTACAATTGTCTTGCTTATAACTGTATTAAAATAATGAGTAAATACACCTTTAAATTGTATGCAGTGGAATGAGTTAATTCAGGCAGGGTTTCTCACAATACACACTACAAGCAGGGTCATTTGAAATTTTTTTGAAATTTTCCCTGAAAGACGCAAAATGAACATTGTGCAAAATAGTAGAGCCAGACCAATTTTTCAGTGGACAGATTTTATCAGTAGGCCGATTTTATTGCCCGTTATTAGCCTGTCACAGATACATTGGTATCTACGTATATGTTGCCCAATACGTGCCGACATGAAAACCTTATATTTAAAAACTATAATGCAGAAAAACATGCTTGGGGTAATTAAAATTGTGTTTAATTACATAGTTTGTCCAGCAGAGTGCACTTAAACGGGGGATAAAACAGCTGGTGTTAGGAAATGTAACAGCTACCTCACTAATGGTTTAAACTACAAACCATAACAGACGCATAACTATAAAATGGCAATTACCAACATTACAGAAGCCACCCTGTTCTAAAATACATACTAAAAACTCTTAACAAACTTACTATTATTTTTTAAACTAAATAAATAAAACATAAAATATGAAACTTTAACATTACTGAAAATACACATGAAATATTTGCACCCCTGACCTAACCAGCCACCAACCAAAGGGAGAGGAATCTATGAATAACAAACAAGTTTGTGTTCTCTGTGAAAACCATTGTGAACACAGTACAAGATTCTTACTCTGATCAGCACAACCATGAGTGGTTCACTACCATCATCATTTCACTTCATCACCATCAGTCAGCTGCTCATAGTAGACGCCATATTGGCTCCTACTTGTGCTTTTGCTGTTTGTTTTCATGTTCTCTTGCCTGGAGGCTGCTAGCCGAGACTTCACATAATGTCTTGGGGAAAAAAAAACATTTCACAGGAGCACCAACGCATTTAATGAAAATCAAAGCCGATAAGCTTTTGAGAAAATGCAGAGCTCCAGCACCTCTGTTTCTGCCTCTATCTCACCCTACACTCCTCTGGCCAGTTGGAAGGCTGCAGGGGTTTTGATATTTGCGAGGAACTGACGATATCTGTCTGTATGTCGTGCAGCTTCCCTGGTAGACAGCCCCATTCTTTGCTCAAGACTTTCAGCCAGGGTGTTAAAAAACAACCCCTGGTTAACTGCACAGTCATGTCTCATTTCTCTGCTCTTGTGCATTAGTTTAAAACATGTTTAACTCCACTGCCTGCTGTGCCTCCCGTGTCTTCAGACCTGGGGAGGCAGCCAGGGATTTCATTGCTCGAATCTGTCGACTGAGTGAAGCATCTGCTTCTGTGAAACAGTGGCATGCACAGACTTTTTGAAGGGCAGGGGCAAAAAGAAGGGCACTTTAGCGAAATTTTTGGCTCCCAAGAGGGCACTTTAGCGCAAGTTTTAGCTCCCAGGGCGGGAAGTTGAACATGTTTTAACCAGCCAAGGGGGCAGTTTACTGTGTTGGGGCACTTCGGCACGCTTTTTTGGCTCCCAAGAGGGCACTTTAGCACGTTTTGGCTCCCTGGAGGGCACTTTAGCACGCGTTTTTCAACAATTGGGCCACAAGGGTGGTGACTGCGCCCCCTGCCCCCCCTTGTGCACATCACTGCTGTGAAGTGTCATACTTCTATCTTACAGGGACAGGGAGAAATCAGACAACGCTTCCAAGACATAAAACACGAGTCCCAGGTTAAGCACAAAGGTTGGACTATGGAGCCGATTGCACAAACCGTGAAACACGGTCCTTACAGTAGAGTTTTGTTTTGGGTCCACAGATGCTTCACAAAAGTGCTAGTGCAGGGCAGCTGGACGGAATCACCTGTTTGCAAGTTGAACATCCAAGTGCTTTCCCTTGATATGTCAATCAAGATTGAACTTCAACGTCTTGACACCGAAATCCCAGAGGACTACAGCACCATCGGATCAACCATCAGATCATTCTACCCATTCTATGTTTTTATGAAGTCACTAGATACGTGTTAAGTAGTCTATTGTCAGTGCTTAATTGTTTTAATTGTAATAAAGGAAAGGAGAAAAAAGTGGGAAAAAAAGGCTTAGTTTTTGGAAAGGCACAACAGTAAGAACATGTGTAAGTGGCAGAATTCTCACAGAGGAGCTGAAAGTTTTGACATTTGAAGAAAGAAGAAGAGAGGAACGAGTTGAACAAAGCTTAATATTTTAAAAAGGCATAGTAGCAGAAGGAGCAATGAGGAGTAAAGTAAGAGGAATGTTAGGTCCCACAGAAACACACCTGTGACCTGAAAGTCTCCATTTAGAAGGCTACAACATGTTTAAATGCAACAGAGTACATACACAATTATAAATAACACTTATCCACACCACAGCAGCCATTAATCGTACTGTCATGAAGGTTACATTGCTCTTATTAGATTTTTGTACATGTGTTAAAAACGGGTGACATGTAAGCAAGTGAGAACTCCCAAAATTTCAAATAAAATGGACAAGGTAGGTAATTTAACACATTAACTGATAACTTGTAACGTGTGTGTGTGTGTGTATATATATATATACATATATCTATACATGTCTGATGACACACAGGAGGCACAGCAGGCAGATATGATTTAACTGGAGAGTCACAGAATGGCTTTAAAGAATTATATGCATCACTATAGTTTACATTCTCTCATAAGAGACTGTTCTCACATGCTGCTCTGCGAAGATGGTGGTCCAAGGTAAAACATATGCTTTAGTTCATTTTTCCCTTTTAAACATGTAGTTAAAATTCCTAGTAAACAAACGGATCTGTGAAATGAGCCAACTCAGTACATAAGGATACTGCTAAAGACTAAGATAAGAGAGCAATTTACATCAATTACCCAAACCTTTACATCACTAAAAAAAACAAAAGCAAGCTTGTGTCTGAGCTTTAATGGATAGCAATTCAGAAAAGATACATGTGTAAAAAGCAGATTGGTGATATATTGGCCATCGTGCCCAAAGGCGAAAAACATCACAACAGGTCATGACTCCTCTATATCTGCAATATTGAAATGAAAAACTTTCACTACATGATGACTGGATGTTTCACGTATTTGACCAGCCTGATAAAAAAAAATAAAAATAAACAACAAACAGCTGGAACAACTGGCTCCTCTGAAAACCACTTTTCTATTCCAAACATACTGATCTAAAAACCTCGAAAATAAAAACATGCTGCAGGTGGCAATATCCAAGAATAAACACCACACTCTCACTACAAAATTATATTGTCAGGACTTGGAAGGTTTCTCCCGCAATCTTTTTTTTTGTTTTTGTTTTACACATGTACAATAATCTTCAGTGCAGCAGCAACAATATGTAAACAACAAACTGAGAGGGCAGAGCTGTAGCTATCATGGGCAGGGATTGGCTGAAGGAGCTGATGGACACTTGGTAGGCAGGGTCTGTTCAGCTGACTGCTGTTGGCTGGAGAGTGTTTTGTAGTCTAGGATGGTCCTCTCAACTGAAAACACAGATCACATGTGGAGTCATTAAATAGATCAAAACCTCTTCTGGAAAATAGGATGACATTTAACTTCATTTTGTCCTGTGACTCAAATATTTTCTACTTTCTTTTTGCTCGATGTTCCCTTATAGAAACTCAGATATCTCATTTCCCCATTTGGGATAATCAAAGTTGGACTTCATGTAATACTAGTGCGTGTAATTGCCTTACTTGGTGGGCACTGTGGGCGAGCCGGAGCGGTGGAAGTGGATGTTCTGCCACTTGCTGTCGCGGCGGTGCCAGATGCGGGTCTCCTCTGACTGCATGGTGCGAGGCATGCCGCTGCCGTCGATGTACTGGGTGAGGCGGATGTAGGCGATGCAGGCCGCCTCATCCCCGATCAGGTGGACGTGCGGGTTCAGCAGGATGGTGTGGATGGGCTGCTTCGTCTTGGACAGAGCTGCAGAGGAAAAGAGAAAAAGGGGGGCACGTTTAGGGACTCTGGTTTTTATTAGTATTTGGTATCATCTTCAGAGACCTAATCACAGCTTGGGTCTGATTTCTATAGTCTTGGTCATCTTTCCTGTCCACAGTTGACATGGTGTACAATGTTATTATTACTGAGATAGTTGGGGCAAAAAACATTACCGTGACTGATGGGATTTATTCTAGTTGTGTGCGCAAAGAGGGTTTATTACCATCATTTGAGGGGCACTCACTTTCAGTCTGGCAACTAAATAAAGTGGTTAAATGGTTAGTTTGGGCCATGGCATTGGCTGCCAGTGTGTCTATGGACCCGGTTGTAGTGTGTCCCACACCTCATTCAAAAGAGAAGAAAGATTACTGCACAAATGGTGTGCTGATTTTAATTCACTGTTTCATTTCATGTTCATGTTCTCATGTTATGAGAGGATTGCTGCTCCTTTTGGAAAAAGGACCAATCCGCAGGGTCAAAAATACACAATCTTAATGAATTAAAATGATCATTTGTGGTACAAAAATGTGTGTTTATGTATAAAAAGTTGTTTCCTTTCACCATCCAAAGAGTTAGAATTATCTCCATTACAGTTATCATCTAAACCTGCTGAACTACTTTAGTAAAGTTATTTTTCTAACCAGAACAAAATACAGAACATTTAAAAACAGACCTGATTGTTTCCTTGACAACTCACAGCAGGAAGTGGATTGGAACTGAGTAAAGCACAAAGCAACTTCTGCTTTCGATATGGCATCAGTCAAATATGTCTGTTTAAAAGAACCAATTCATCCTTACAAAAAAATCAGACTTTACTTTCTTACTGTGCAGAGTGTTTTACTCTCAGTGTTTAATGTCATTCAACTGTGTGAGCATCACAACTGAAACCCCACACACTTCATTTTACAAAAGGGGGAATCTGCAGTTAATGGTTAATTGAGAAAGCCTTTCATTATTTAATTTGTATCTATCATGGTCAACTAGATTGAATGCTTTGACCATAATTAAACTCAAGACATATACAGTACGCTGTGTTTCTAATGTGTCATTCTACCACGTGAAGCAGAAATCTACCGTTCTCAAAGTAGAAGCGGTGGAAGTCGATACCCACCACCAAGTTCCTCAGCGCCTCAGGCTCAAAGGATGTGAGGCCAGGATCACATATCTTCCTGAAATTGAACGCAACACAGCCATATTAGCGTCATGGACATATTAGGAATTGCTTCGGCAAATAACTGTGTTTCAGATATTTGGGGTCAAACGAGCAGAACTAACGTGTAGGCCTCAAAGTCTCCATTGTTGATGGCTTCGATCAGCTGCTCGGTGACTTTAATGATCTCCTGCTTACGAGCTGAAACACAAAGACAAAGAGAAACAAAGGGATGATGTGACGGGATACACGCCGCCTGATGAATATGAAAAGAAGCATAAATTAACATTAAAATGGACTAAAGTGGAACATGACCACAACATGGAACCAAAATGACAACATCATGACGTCCAACGAACAAACTCCACGTTGTCAGACACAGGAATACAGCATCACGTAGAAATGAATGAAGGGCAGGAAGTTAGTGTGGTTTGGACATATGACAACATCAAAATTACCTTTCATGCTAAGTAGGTAGGCTAGGAAACAATGAATGGAGAGAATAAGTGCTGTTGTTGTGGCTCGCTTGAAGTACAGCCACTATTGACATTTACAGTATGGAGATGAAGCTGTGGGGCTGAAGTTGAAGGCATGAAACGATTTCTCACACACACACACACACACACACACACACACAGAGCAATACTGTTAATCTGTTTTTACCTTCAACAGCTTCAAGTCCACTGTTGTTCCAGGCTACCTGGACACTTACTAGCTTGTGCTGTGCACTGATTCCCTCAAGTGACAAGAAAACCAACAGACTAACTGCACACAGTGGAAACATGCTCGCTCGTCACCTTGCCTATTTCTGTTCCAGACTAAAACTAGCAGCTCCGGCCTCAGACAGGCTTATATAGTAGCAGAGAGAGATGCTGGACACACGTTTTTGAGGTTACCAGACAACCCTTCTCTGATTGGCTGCTCCAATTAAAAGCATGACTCAGCAGAAACAATGTAAATAGAACTGTCCTTTTACACCAGCTTTGGACTTTGACTATGTTTACAGAGAGTATCAGTTTGCTGATCAGGGTGGGACTGAGGATCAAACCACCAAACCCCTGATTAATGAACCATTGCTACCGTCAGTTGAACAAATAAAAATGGAGGTTCAACAAAACCCAACTTGTGCTTCATTTTATGCTACACAAGAAGAGAAATGGTGGAGTGGTGAGGATGAGTTCAGGGGCTCTCAAATAATAGAGTAAAGAAGCTGCTCTGTTGCCTGGCGGTACAGTGACAGATATGGGGTAGGTGTACTGTTTATGAAAAGCCTTCATCCTGTATTGAGCCTGTCTGCTTGGTGTCCACAACCATTACGTATTACGTTTGCTTTAATTAAGTTAAGTACAGCTCCAACTCAAACCTAAAAGCATGCGTATTGCGCTGTAGAGCTTCATACGAGCAATGTTGACATATGTTCAGACCTCGCACTTTCTGTTAGAGTGCTGCACTTCTGAGACACTTGAGAGAACTGAAACACGTTATAAACAGGATTAATTAAACTGACATGTACTGAAAGTAAATAGAGAGTACACTACGGTTAAATCAGCTAATTTATTGTCTTGTTTTTGCTGATTTTCAGCTAGGGCAACTAAATAAAGAAATAAAGACCCAATACGCTGACAAACATGTTTAAAAGCCTGGCAGAAATATTATATTGATGGAAAGGTTTCTATTCCCCATTTAGCCTACTAGGCTACACAGTAGTGCCATAATCACTCTGCGCTAAAGCCTGCAAGCCACCTTTATTATGTCTGTATGTTGTAATTATTACATCACAATTAAAGATGTTTTTGATTAAAACAAATACGTTCCCCGAAACCAGACGCAATGTAATTATAAAATAATATGTTAGTCAGCAACAAAACTATAACTGTGTTGATTTAGTGATCCTGATAACGAAAAGTGGATCTTACTCATTCTCTCCTAATTGGCATTTACCCAATTTTATTTCAAAATGTCGCACTGATAGCTGGACTGCAGTGGACGGGTCCATAATATGAGTAAGTTGCAAGAATGTACCCAACCTCCGATCCCTTTTTATAGGTGGAAAATATTGGCACAGAAGCGACGCTTGAGGTCCGGCCCTTCCTAAAAGAGGCACTGATCCCGAGGTCCAGCAATCCACTGACCTGGTGGAAAAGTAGATCTGTCATCTATCCAACGCTGACTCGCTGACTGATGATGGACAGACTCTGTGTTGTCGCGACATCTGTGCCATCTGAACGTCTGTCTGGTGCAAAGATGTTCCTGAATGCAAACTTTGAGTGAGCAGTCAGGCATCTCCAGTTTTCTAGAAGTTCCTGGATTTTCGTCGCCGTCACTGTTCAGGTCAAAGAACACAAAAGTCAAATGGCGATGTTAATTTTTTTAAATGATCATTCACACTTTTTTACCTTCAAATCTATTTGATCTCAGAACGATTTCATAGTCCAAAAGGAGATGTTGAAGTCTGTGTGTTCCACAGCTGACAGCAGCTCATTCAGTGTTGAGGGATAGGCCTACTGTAGGCCAATTTTAAAGGGAGGAAGAAAGTGTAGCATAGTATGCAAAATGGGTACTTGAAACCATAGACATAAAGAGTAGACGCCGCGTCGAACGCTGCTGCCTGTTGGCTGATGAGAATTGGGGCGGCCATCTTGGGGCGGTCACCCGTTCCACTCAGTGTAATCTGTTCAGCAGGCGCGATTTAATCAATCGTTACTCTGATATAGAAATATATATATATATATATATATATATATATATATATATATATATATACACACAATCAATATGTTCATATATATATTATATATACATTTATATATCAGAGAATATGAAAAAAATATAAATCATATATATCTATCCATATATGTAATAGATACATTTATATATCAGAGAAAATGAAAAATATATAAATCATGTAGAGTATTAATATGATTCATATATAATATTATATATATATATATATATATATATATATATATATATATATATATATATATATACACATTTATATATCAGAGAAAATGAAAAATATATAAATCATTTAGAGTATCAATATGATTCATATATATAATATTATTTATATATATATAGATATATAGATAGATAGATAGATAGATAGATACATTTATATATCAGAGAATATGAAAATATATATAAATCATATATAGAGTATCAATATAACTCATATCAGGTCAATGAGTGAGAAATGAGAGAGAGAGAATCATGAGTGACTAAAACAAAACCTGGATAACAAATGGGGACGGGAAGGAAGTGGAATGCCTCTTTCTTCGTTCTTCTTAGTAGCCTACATTCATTCAACTCGGAGTAGAATGACCGCCCCAAGATGGCCGCCGCATTTCTCCCTGCCCGGCAGCCGTTGCGGCGTCTACTCTTTATATGTCTATGCTTGAAACCTTTTCATCAATATAATATTTTTGCCAAACTTTTAAACATGTTTGTCGACATACTGGGTCTTTGTTTCTTTATTTAGTTGCCTTTGCTGAAAATGAGCAAAAAACTACTCTCTATTTACCTTAAATACATGTCAATTTAATGTCAAGGTGAATATACACATTATCCACTGTTGTTTTGTCTGAAAATATACATCAACATGATTTTGCAACTATGTATTTGCCTTGTACTTCAGTGTTATGTTGACTGTTAGCACGATCGTTTGAGAACGAGGAGTTCAGAACTGTGCATTACATGATTCACCACCGGAAACTGAATGAACAAATGATATGAATGTTTTTTCCTGCCGAACTGACTGACCAGAATCGAATCTCGACATCAAATGATGAAATCCACCCCCAGAAATGTAGGCTGAAAATTATCACTGTGGTTTATGGGGGGAGTTGCTGGAGTGCTTGTCAGTCTAGGGCTTCTACAGCCAAAAGTGTGAGTCCTATCTCTGAAATAAGAACACCAACTGAAAGCCAACAAGATTTCCTACACTTCTATGTATATATTGTATATGTGAAATAAACGCTGTGGGTTCCAAATCAAGCGGAAGTAAATTCTTCTCAAGGTTTTCCAGCTGCTCTCCACTCTAGCGATGATGTCACGCACTCTAGCTCATGCAATACACATCCATTATAAAATCAGATGACCAGCTAAAAAATCTTAAAACTAAAACTGTGATGATTCCAAAACCGTATAAGATTTTAAAAAGCTGAATAAAGGCTGAATAGTTCAAAGTCCTGTAACTTTTCAGAGTTGGAATATTTAAAAAAGCTAAAACAAACAAGGCTGAAAGACTTGAACATTTTCATGGCAAAAACTGTTGCTCAAGCTGAACGTATGCTTAAGTAATAGCAGTACAAAAATTGAAAAATTCCCCATAAGAATGAATGGGAAGTATATGTATAGCTGCTGTCAAGTGAGTATCCGTGATCTCGCAGGAACATAGAGCAAAACTGTAGGTAAGCCATTTCGCAACGTACGTGACGAATGATGTCTCTCTCATGCTCCAGCAGTCCGGTTCCTTCCGTCGCAGATACGGAAGGCTTTTATTTCTGCAGGAATTAATTCAGCAGTCAGGAAGTCAGACACCGAAACAACAAGATTACGATTTTTATAATAAAACACTCAAATCCATGCACTTCTTCCAAGTCCCGCAGTTGGGAACACTAACCTTTTGCCTGCCTTTGTTGTGTTTATGAACACATACGTATAGCATGCGGTCACGCATGTTTCCGTAACTATCGCGAGAACTCTCCGGTCTAGAAACTCCAGCTGTTTCAGCAGTGCTGTGCTGCACCCAGTGAGGGTTGACAGACGAGGGAGCATAAAGCAAAACTGTCGCGAAGCTGTTCCGCAACGTATGTGCAACCACTAGAATCGCATGGCTTGGGCTGGGAATTATCACTGAGAGAGAAATGTGGGGAGAACTGAAAAATCTTTTCTTTGTTGTGAAAAGCTGAATATTTGAAAACAGCTGAAAAGGCAAAAAATGCTGAAAAGCACAAGGCTAAAAGAGCTTAAAAAGCTGAGAATTTGGATAGGGCAACGGTTTCTCTCGCTCAGTTTCAACTACAATTCAAGTCAAACTGTCAAATCAAATAAATAGAGAACAATTCAAAAACATCTGGACAATATCTACTGTCACTTACCATTTCATTATACAGATAGAGAATAATGTAGATATGCATCTAAAATGGCTTCTAAAAATAAAACTATGAAAATAAATAAAATAGCCTTTTTGAAAATTGTGCACCTTAAAATAAAGTACTTGATTTTTGAAACATGAAGTGTAGCAGCAGCTTGAGTTTCCCTCTTTTATTTGTTAATGTTTGACATCTTAAAAGTCTGAACCAATTTTACAACAGATCCATCTCAACACATCTTAACAATTGAACAGTTTGACAGTTTCTTTCTCTTTCCCTCCTAAATGCCACTCCCCCCACTTTCTGTTGCTCAGTGACAGAACTGAGCTCCAGCTTGTCCTGCCAGGACTTTAAAATCTGGGCTGAATGGTGTCAGGGCCATCCTCATACACATGTGCAGGTGCTCATTCGTGAGCATGGAAAAATATTTTGTTTTAATTATGTTCATTCTGAAGAAAGCTGCCGCACAGCTGTATGTGGAGCCAAACGTAGTCGAGGGTCACAGGGCAAGTGTCCTCAGACCTGGGAAAGTCTCAGAGACCGTTTGGTGCCAGAAAGTGGCTGTCCACTTTTCTCTTCTTAGAGAGGCCATGTGTAGTTATTTTGCTATGCTGTCTCCGCCTCACTCGTCTTCTGTCTTGTCTGCCACTGGCGTCTCGCCTCTCTCATCTGTCTGGAATCAGAGTCGCCTGGAATGCACAGATTGGATTGGCTGCATACCGTACCGTGCTGTAAAGTCTAGAAAAGCTGCAAATATGGGTCTGGACTCGGCCCGTAGTCCGCCTGTTACTGACTAATGCTCTAGCTTAATGTGTGCTGAAGCAGTAGCAGACGTAAAATTGAAAACTTCCCCATAGCAATGAATGGCCAAAATTTGGCAAAGAAAAAAAACAAAAGTTTCCAAAAGCTGAAAATAGCCACAATAATGTCCTTAATAAGACTTTTTTGTTGTTGTTTTTACCTTCACTGGAACTGCAAATGAAAATAAAACCCTGTAGCTCACTTAATAATGTCATGGATGTGATTAACCCCAAAATCTCGCCTGACTTCAGCACTGATCTCTGTAGTCAAAGCCATTTAAAGTTGCAATGGCAACTTGGGGGGTTGTCATTATCAGTTTTCATGTGAATAATTTCATACTTAAAAAATACACATGCAACTATCTGCTCATTCAAGTTATACAACTTATACTTACTATATGATTAAAATCTTTAAGAAAACACTGACACAGACAAATGGACCACACAGAAGATAGCCAAGTGAGGTAACGTAATCATGAGTGTTGGAACCATAAAATATTTACGTTTTGATTTATTAATGTGGCTGCAGGAACGGCAGGACATTGAAGCAGTGCTGTAAAACTTAACTTCCTCTGCTTAAGAACTGATCTTACTCCGGAAGAACGTATATATCGTAAGAAAACACTGAGTTGAGCCCGGACACATTGCAGGAAAAGAAAGAGCTGAGCCTGCTCATGGAGAACACATCGCAAGAAAAGAGACAGTCGGAAGAGAGGGAAGGATAACGCGCATCTCGCGTCTCTAAATTTGGCACTGAACAACATCAGGTTTCTGTGGAAAAGACACAGCTGAGCCGGATCTTGGAGGACACATTACGGGGGAAAAGACGGAGCCGAGCCTGCTCCTGAAGGACACATCGCAAGAATACGCCACGCTGAGCCTGAACCTGAAGAACACATCGCAAGAAGAGCCGGAGCTGAGCCTGCTCTCTGAGGACGCGTCGCCATGATGGATAAATACTTCCACCACACTGTGTGTTTATATTGATTGACACTGTGGCTGGGCTCTACTGTTTCCTTCCTTCCTTCCTGCCCTCACAAATACAAACTCTGTGTTTCTTCAACAGTACTTTCCCTATTTAGTTACCGTGCAGGCACTTGTACGCGTCTTTGTAATTGCGTAATTCCTGGCCGTGACCACCTTCCAAAAATACAAGATTATTAACTATGTCGACGTAGCTAGCGACAAGGCCATTGGTTAATTTTATCTACCCACTCCATGAGAACTGACGTGTGAGGCCCCGTTGTAGAAACGTCCTCAGGAATTTTCAAAAACATCCGTACTGTGTGTCCACCTCCGCTTTCTGTCCATTCTGTCGCTTTCTTGTGTCAGAAGTAGGATTTTAGAGGGAGCATGACAGCTATGCTAGCCTAAACACAGAGGTCAACCGGAACTAACGGGCTACTGTTATAAATTATGGGTAAACTCATGAAGTCGGGAATAAGGTGGATACGTAAGTGTGATAAACACAAGAAAAGGTGTTCTAGTATTTGAAGATGAGCTTTGGATTTGTCTTTTTTTTTTTTTTTTTTAGATTTTGATGAGTGTTTTTGTCTGAAAATTAACCACACGATACGTTGCTGTTTCAGTATCTCATTTCTTTTCTGCTGTTTGCTGAATTCGGCCGTATTGATGGGCCGTGCTGCTGCATCCGGCAAATATTGAAGCCTTGCGTATCTGTTACTGAAGTATCCGGCGCTGCAGCAGAGCAGTTCAGTGCAATGCATTGCAGTTTTACGCATTTCTGGCATGTATTTTCCAGTATATTCATCAGGGTTTTTGTTTTTTGTTTTTTTTTTTTAACTTGAGCTGTCACCATTTACACTGTATTTTCTGGGAGAGACTTTTATGTAGAATTTATTTTGTGTGTGTGTGAACAGGTTGGACTTGCTGATTGGCTTGCTCAGCTTGACTGCTGACACAGGATTGGTCAGAGGGAGGAGAGGAGCCCTTTTTGAACCGCCGGAAGACTGCAGTTTCCCCTCTCCACCAATCTTCCACTCTCAGCCCAGACCAGTGTGTTGTTGGACTACTGTATATTTGATTTTCTGCAGGAAATTGTGGTAAAGAGATTCATTTGTTTGTCGTGTTTGCCTTGTTCTCCCTCTGAAGAAGAATAAATGCTACTTTGGACGTAACTTCTCTGTGACACTGGCTTTCTTGGGAGTGAAAACAACGTAAAGTTGCGCATCATGTTATGTCCTGGGTTTCCCCAGACCAGGGGCATAACCTATGTAATAATTTTGAGCTTTTAATCTCATAATTTTGAGGTAGTTATTTATCTCCTCTCCAAATGTTAATTATTTTGGAGACCCTCAATTATGAGTCAAACCCCGGTGTTACGTATCAGCACAGAGGTGATAAAACAATGGCACTTTGACTTAAGTCTCAACTTTCTCTCTGTTTGTGTGTGATTAAAATGTAATTCCATACTTTATGGAATAACTTAATTATTCCACAAAGTAAGAAAGTTACTGTTTCTCACTGGCTAAAATTCAACAACACTGTCCGAGACTCAGCATAGGATTGGCTGGCTCTCAGTCCTCTTCACTACTCTGATAGCTAAACAGTGAACAACACAGCGACTGTGGCGGGACGTCCCCCATTCAGTGTCGTGGTTGGGGCAGTTGATGGCTGCCATGTAAGAATCAAGCCACCAGCTGAAATCACTCACTACTCACTATATAGTGCACTATATACTAACAACGCCATTTTGTAGTATTGTCAAAATGTCTAGTGGGTAATATTATACCCTATATAGTGCGCTCAAAGTATCCCACAATGCATAACGAAATGTAGTGTGCCACCGATGGAGACAGTGGAGCAGCGATACGCCCGTGCAGCTGTTCCCCACAGTGCAGGTCCTGCAGAGGCTGTTCACATATGGCATGCAAGGGTATTCACTATCCCCCAGGATGCAGTAGCCCTAAGGTGGGTCTAAATAATAGGTCTTTGAGCGAACTTAACGAATTATTCAGATCATCAGGGGAAAGGCGAGAAATATTTTATATTACGGGTGGATTTGAGACCGGATAGCTGCTGTTTACTCTGTTTTGACCTGTTCATTTTCTGACTTCTTAGTCTTTAGCAGTTCCACTGGTACTTTACTGGTGATAACCTCAAGCTGCTGAGTCTAGATGAGTCTAGGATGTTCCTCTATCTTGTAAAAATGTACATAGTTCGTTTGATCGTCTCCCTTTGCTGTTTTTACTTCAAATGTATTTGACCCTGTAGTGATCCCATAGAGTTTGTGGTTATTTGGTAAGGATTTCTCTATCAACCATTTGTATATATGGTTCAATTTATTCACACCGCTTTACATTTTCTCAACCGTAGAACCTCCGTATCCCTACGCATTAGCGAACTGGGCAACAGCTGATCTGCGAGCAGAGGATAATCAGATAATGATTCTGCAGCTTCAGAAACTGACTCTCTACTCTTGTAAACATTATTATATATATATATTTATTTATATTTATTTAGTACAGCACATTTTTTGATTGTAATGTGAATTAAGTATTATTATATTAGTTACTACTTTATTATATTGTTATTACTACTACTACTATTTTATTATTGTATTTGTTAACATTGTTAATAATGTCTTTGTTAATATTGTTATTATTGCTACTAGTGCTACTTTATTATTATATTTATTCAACTTTACTGGTTACTTGTAATTGTTGTGTAGAAGATGTTCCTCTTTACACTCACTAAATAATATTTAATTTGCAGTTTAACCAAAAAGACCATTAAATTAAAAGACTTATGTTACTAACGAGGAGAGAACTTTGATATATGCTCCAACTACGTGCCAAACATTGTACTTAAATAGCCTAAAAGGAAAAGGGAAATGTATTAATTACAAGCAGTTATTTACTAAGGTAATAAGGTGTAAGCAATTGAGTTAAAGTATATTGGTGAATTTCAAACGATCTTTAATAAATGTCTACAATATACACACTGACACGAAAACATGACAATGACAAAAATGTATGTCCTACCTAATGCGTATGAGAGTCAACTTACTCAAAACCGTTCATAGCAGCATTTCTTTTGCCTGTAAACTCACCAGTTGATTAGCATTTCCAGGAGCTCATCTGTCCCTGGGGAATCAATCAAATAAATGTAGCATTTCATTCAACGGTAACACGTAACTTATGTTTCTAGCATTAGCCGTTTAATTAACGTTAGCTCCGTAGTTAACTCACTTAACGTAACAACCACAGCAGTGTGTCATCATAAGTGAAACCTTATACTTGCATTTAAATTGAAGCGTTGGAACGTTAGACGTTACACCAGAGCTGCAATGGTCGCTGTCCGCAATTGTCTATTGTGCTGTTGTTGTCATCACTGCTGCATTGCATCATGGGATATTTATGCTGGCGTAGTGTCCAGTGCTTCCATACGCACCCTCACGTACTATTGGGTTCATGCCAAGGTTTCAGACATGCTAAAACATTTTGGACCGTCCCGAAGCCTTCAACTCCAAGTGGTCATGGCCGTTGCATGAAAAACTCAAGGCCATCACCTGGGTAAAAAGACTCCTCATGTCTGAGCTCCATGTCAAGTTCAAATGCCAAGATCACCTGGTTCATCTGAATGACATGTAGCGCAAAGAGCCATGAGCTGATAGGCCTCACTTGCATATGAGTTGAGTGTCTTTCTCAATTACCAGTGAGTCATTGTAATGGAGGGGTGTTTTAGGGCTTGGTTTGGTGTCAATCTTTTGCTTGGATTCATGTAGACATGATTTTAGGAGGCTTAAAAATGCCATTGCGTCTTCATTCTCAAGACCTTCTTGGCTTTGTTGGCGTGTTTTTTTACTTCTCCCTCCAAATCCCCGAACTCCTCGAAGAAATCCCAAAAAAGGCAAGGTTCGAGACCAGTTGCCTTCCAGTATTCCTCCGTGTGAACCATGTTGATACCCTTCAGGGCATCAAATGCTACTAGAAGCTGGTGAATCACAGGGCGAATGTCATCAAGTCTCTTGGCATCAAATTCCCCTCAGCCGTCGAGTCAAAAAGGCTCCTGTCTAGCATCTCAAAGGCCAGGCAAGAGAGTTTGTCAAACCTGAAACTTTCCAGGGATCGCGGTCCTGTTTGCTTCCAGCATTTCGATCTCGCACTGAATGACGTATTTCGCCTCTCGCAGATCGCCTGTTGCCCAGTTGCGCTAATGCGTAGGGATACGGAGGTTCTACGGTTGAGAAAATGTAGTGCCAAAAGGAAGGCAGGTCTGATGGCGATGTAAAGCGGTGTGAATTTTCCCTATATAAGGTACACTTGAACTGTTATAAAAAAAATTTTAAGGTGAGCCTTGTTTTAGGTGGTTTATTTCGCTTTTTCTCTGGACCCTGTTCACTGCAGTACAAAGCTGAGCGTCTGGGCTGGAGCGGCTCTCTGCTTCTCCAAACTGAGCCTGCGCTGATCGGTGATTACGGTAGGGAACAGACTATAGATATGTACTTTACATGACCCCACTTCAAAAAACACAAACTATCCCTTTAAGAACAAAATGGATGCTAATGGTCTCCTCTTTATTGTAAAGGTAAGTCCATGATTAATCATATTCAGTTTGTGGTCGCATGTGAAGCTACAAAGATGTTGATCTGGTGTTGTGAGTGAGCTATACATTATTTTTTCTGTTCCAGTAGAGTTGCAGCCTGTGTGCCTCCTTCGTGGTCTTCCAGATGGACATATAAATATCAAACACAAGAAACTGTTCAAACTATTGACTCTTGCTGCTTGGAAGAATATTTAGCTATTTGGATCAAGGGTGTTGCTCCAACACTGAAGATATAGCACAATCTTAAAATGGAATGAATCCCTCATGAATACATGAAGGGGGAGGTTGGGGATGGACATCAAAATGTTCAGCTGGAGAGGAGCCGACGAGAAATAGTATTACTAATTAGAAATATGAAAAGTGCTTAAATAGTCAGATCTTTTATATCCAACTGAAGATTAATTTCTGAAGCTTAGAAATTAATAAATTGATGATTGTTTTAAAGGAGGCTCAGAGGTTTTACTTTTTGCTTAATATTTCTCTTTTAAGATGAAGCCGCCATTCTTAGTTTAAGTCGTAAATTAAGTGTTAATTTAAATTTACCTTTTAGTTTTGGTGCTGTAAAGTGTAATGTGATGCTACTGCTGATGTGATACAACAGAGAAACACATACAACCGAAGTAGAAAATTGCTACTTCATTGTTCTATACATATACATATATATATGTATATATATATGTGTATATGTGTGTGTGTGTGTGTATGTGTATATATATATATATATATATATATATATATATATATATATATATATATATATATATATATATATAAAACATGGAGTAACATGGGTATAATGACTGAGTTGGTAGAAACAAGTATTGGAACAAGTAGAATTACATGTAAAAATGTATATTTCATGTCATGTATTTCTTGTTGGAATACCTTACACCTTACGACCTATGAATAATGACCTAATTACATATTCACAAAACAATGCTCTGTTCACATGTGACATCATTTTCTCAATGTTTAAACCATCTGCAATGACCCTTGGCGGTGAATGTCATATATTTTGACCTCTAACTCCTTCCGGCAGCCGTTAGAAAGAAAGAATGACGTCGCTTCACATTTGACACATTTACAGTTTATTGTTCTGCCATGTACACACTGCAGCTGCTATGCCTTGTTAGCGTTTCAGGTTTATTTATTTTTTTCAGTAATAAGTCATACATGCCCGCATAGATATTTGCGCTGTTAATATATTTGTTATCACCATGGAAACAAGATGCTCGTTTATCAAATCAACGGTCTCTTTTTGACATTTCTTTTATTCTTCCATCGGATCACACTCAAAGTAAATGGCAACGTGAGGATCGTGTTATTACATAGGTAAAGTCTCGGCTGTAAGATGAACACAAGAACAGAAGTCTGTACACAATTCAACCAGATTTCCAATCAAATCCTGTTCGTCTATGGAGGCAAAAAAAAAAAGAAAAAGTCTTCACTTGTTTTTTTTCCACTTTAAGCTTTTGTCAACACATTCCAACACACACCCAAACACGCACACCACACGCTAAGCCACTCTCAGCTTATATCAGCTCGGAGTATACAGGGATCACAAATGGACGGCAATAAATAAATAGGTATGTATGTGATAAGTGAAGATGGTGGAAATCTGCCTTTGCTTGGAGTTTCAAGCTGATTCCTTGGATAGCAGTGTGAATCAACAAGTCAAAATTGACAACATTAATGAAAGGAAAGTGCCTGCATGTGATGCGTGGTGTCTGTAACCCTAAAGGATACGTCTGGTGTTATTTCATATTTTCTTCTTGTCAACAAACCCCATGAAAAGACAAAAACCAACCAACCAAGTGATAATGCATCTACCAATACTTTACTGACCTCCTTACCACTCGGCCCCACTTCACAAGCAACTAACAAATATAGCGTCATTAAAAAAAAAAAAAAAAAAACAAAACAGCGAAGTCACTTTTTTAAAACAAATGTTTCACGAACGCAAGAAAGTGCTTTTGTTGGGGACTATTTCAAGAAGCGCATTCTTCACACGTTCTGCTCTCGTGGGTATTTTGGGCAGCAGGACAGCGTATGCGGGTCAGCTTATAATAAATAACAGTGGTCAAAGCCTCGAAGAAATAATTAAACATCCTCAATGCTTCAGGGAAAATGTGAATTGTATAAATAAAGCTCACATCAAAATATAGTCTATGCAAGACACAGAGCGACTGATTTACAGCATCACACATGATTAAATAGAAATCAAGCACAGGTGAAACATGTTAAAGACAACAGGCAGCAATAACAAAAGAAAAAACATTGAAATAAAGACGGTTCTATTCTCGCTGATATGAGCCATGATGCGGTATAAATGAGAAATAGTAATTTATAAAACATCAGTAATGAGACACACAAAGAGGATGTTTAATGACCTCGCACAGTCTGATGTCTCCGTGTTGGTGTCCCATCAACGCCGTAATTGACGTTGCAAGAGAGCCATCACTGAAAGTGAAAAATTCAAATTTTCAGAATGAGGGTTGGGAAAAAAAATACACGTGGGAGAAGTTGCGCTTGTTTCTAGCTTCCAGCTTCCACTTTTAATGCTGAAGAACACCAACGCGGCTACATCAAACGCACCCCAGATCCTAAATCCTCAAACGCATTTCCCACAACGCAACTCAGTAGCATTTTTTCATTACAACTTCCCTACCTGATACATACCCACATTTTGCAACACCGGCTCTCTGTTAAATCATTTTTTGCTGAGATAGCCCTGATCACATCTCTATGACATCAACAGTAGCACTTTGTAGGACTCGTCAAAGCTCCTCCAGAGCCACAGAAGACACCCTCAAAACTTGAACCCCTGATGTGTTTTCAACTGTTTTTTTGGACAACAATGGAGCTCTATGGCACAGAGGAAGAAGATACACAATACAAGTTAATAAGATCTATAATTGTTGGTTTGGTTCTGCGCATGGGATTCGTTGACAAGACAAAAAAAATAAAAAAAATTCAGCCAGCCTTATTCCTTGAGAGACTTCATGTAGGACAATTGTATGAGCAAGCAGCACGTTAAGGTGTAAGGACAGGAGCTACAAGGACAGCGGGGTAGGTGCTTGAACTGCATCAGAACAACCCTCAACGCTACTTTCTTTCTCAATAAACACGTTGTATATACACGCACGGAGGTGGCAGCTATGATAACAATGCACAAACACGCCTTGGAAGGGCAGACACACGAACCAAAAAAATGCGGGCGGATGCATCGTGGCATGACAAAAGGTGTGATCACACAGCCTTTGTAAACAGATCAGCAGGGTGACGTTTGGCTGTATAAAGAGTCCATGATAGTACACAACATTCACTCCTCCCAATTTATTCTCTATGTAACATTAATCTCATCTGTACGGTGGCCATTCTCCAGCTGAATCGGTGCATGTACAGCAGGTCAAGGTGGGCTAATGTATTAAATGCTTTGAATTTTTGGGAACCCCCCCCCCCTGGTCCAAGCATGACTTTTTTTCATCTCCTCTATTTACAAATGTTTACAAGAGTTCTTCAAGAAGAGGCCATGCATGAGGCGAAACGTCCGATTTGCCCCCCCCCCCCCCCCCGCCTTAGACTTTCATCGACCTTTGGTGCATCGTACCGTTATCACACCACAGCAGCCAAAAAGGTAAAAACAAAAAAAAAACATCATCCGACAAAAAAAAAAAAAAAAAAAATGAAGGGTGCTATCTTTGGTCACAAAAAGAGCAAATGAAACACAATGTGAGGGAAGGAAGAGTGTTAAAGCACAATGTACTGTTGTTCCATCATTCGACAAAAAGAGGACGATAGAAAAACTGTAATCCAGTGATCGGCGAGGATAACAAGGAAGGGGATCTGGAACATCCTGATCTGAGGAAGCGTGCGCCACCGAAGGCTTCAGCGGGTGATGTATGGAGAGGACCGGCGGGGAAGCGGCCGCTCAGTCAAAACTCTCGTCGATGTCGCCTCCTTCCTCCTCTTCATCTCCGTCCTCCCCCTCCTCCTCCCTGTCGTCCTCACAGTAGCGTCGAAGCAGTTGGTGCAGGTGCTGCTGCAGTGCGTCGGGCTGCAGGGCGTCTGGGGTGTCGTCCAGACGCTCCAGGTGCACGTGCTTCCCCTGGGCATCCCTCATCACAGTCCTCTTCTGGGTTCGTGACTTACGCATGTGGCTTCTGTAGGAGCAAAAAAAGAAAGAAAGAAAAAAAAAGAAGCTTTACACCACATCTAAATTTACTTTGATGTACTGTCATCACCGGCCATGTGTGCAGGTGTGGACTGAAAAACACTGGTCACCTCCAAGTTCACTCTCGTAGGGCTTGAACGAGCCACACATTAGCAGTCACTATTTCTGAGTGTCGAAATGTGTGTGCAATTTGACTGCACATGATGCGATACAAAATAAAAAAATAAAAAAATAGAATGATCCCTTCATGATTTGTGAAATGTAGTTACATTTTGCAGGGTATTTTAGTATGAAAGATTAAAAAAATAACAAAAATGAAAATGGTGGTCAGAGGCTCCTGTGCTAGTGGTATAGACACCAACACGCCCCAAACTTTCAGTCTGAGCAGTCAAGTCAGCTAGCAGATCCGGATTGCTGCACTGCTAACTGAGCTAGCTAGCTCATGGCAGCCACAGTTATCAGCAGTTAACAGATACTCTAGTGAAACTCTGCTGTCTAGGTGTTATGGATTGGGCAGATGATACATTCATACATTCTGCACATGCAAACAATTGCATAAAACATTGTATCATATTATATCTGCTATCTAAAATGTGGATTTTCTAAATTCTAATTTTGATTTTGTCATGCATCAAATGAATATTTTAGTTGGATTAAATCATTTTATCGTAACTTGGCGTAATGTTGGTCACATCTGCATGCTAAGGGCTGTCAATGAATATTCAACATTCAATTGTGTAATCTATATATTACATATTTAATTGTGTAACCAAATTGCAAGTTGAGAACCCGACAGAGTGACCTGCATTCCAACCAACCCTAAATTAAAGTGACACCTTGAGATAAAGTCATTTGCTAGCTATGAAAGCTACAATTGATATATACATACATAATATTATGATATGATAAATTAATATTGTGCAAACTACCAACCTGACGGCACAGTCAAATAACCTTGAAACTACAAATCATTAATTTGACTGAAATGCGAATAGAAAGGAGTCCATGGTCATTAATGGTCAATAAGGTCAATACCTTAACACATATTAATACACAGCAACTTAAAAGTTGTGTTAAACAAGAATTTTTAAATACGGTTTGTCAAAAAACTGAACGCAACCCATGGAACATTACAATGTTTAAGCAGTGTTAGTGATGTCTAGCTTTGTTTTCATCTGGCCATCACTTCAATTGGTTATGAAAACATTTTTGTACATGTGTATGTACAAAATGTTGCCAAAGACAAGGTAAAGCAGCAAAACCCACTAAATACATCTTTATGAGACAGTCAGTAACACAGTCATATTTCCAATCAGGCAGGCAGCGTTGGGAGGATTACTTTGAAAGTGTGATCCAATACAGTTACTGATTACCTGATATTAAATGTAGTCAGTAACCTAATTCTAGTGTAACAGTATTGAAGTAATGTAACTTTCTTACTTTTCATTACTTTTCGGTCACCTCAATGCCAAACACAAGCAAAAAAAAAAAAAAGACAAGATCATTTTTATTTATCTTAACAACCTGTGTGTCTTCTGCAAGAATAAACACCAGTGTTTTCGGTTTCACTTAAGACCAGGCTGACGTTGTGTGAGATGTGTGAAGTGTTGTCATGTGTGCGCATGTGCATAAGACAAGTATATCATTCCAATGTCAAAATTGTAATGTAAATTTTATATCCTAACTACTTAAACCTGTTACATGTAATGTCGTTACTCCGCAAGCCATCAACTGCTTCAGTCTTGAAGCAGAGTTCAGTGTTAAACAATTTGCGACAGTTTGGGTATGACATATTAGTGTACGAATAATAAAATAATATACCGACACCAGGGACTTGTTTGAAGAAACAATGTATACAATTTGGAATTCACCAATGTTGGTGCCCCCCAGTGCTAGTCTCTACACTGTTGGACACAATGAAGAATGGGATGCAAGCAATACAATCATCGCACTATTTTAACCGGGATTCAAACAATTCTACACACGGATACAAAATCTAAAATATTGGGGCTTTAAAACCTTAAAATCTTTCCCAGAAGGTAGTGTGTGGGAAGTGTCACTGAAGATCAGCAAAAATCCTAGTGAGTACAATGTACATCTATCTTCCCTTGGACAATTGCCACTTCAAGAATGAGAGTCTGGACTGTAACATTAATGGTTAGAGGATAGCGTGCAAATCACACCATGCTTCCAGGTTAAGATCTGCTCAGTGTCCTCTTAGCAAACACCGATGTCTTTGTGGTCACTTTCAACACAATCCCATGCTGCTGTCCGACCTTTTAACCACAGAGCCGTCGTCCTGCACAACCTCTTTCTCTACTACGTGAGGCACGAGCATTTTCCCAAAGCCTCCAGTGTAACTCAATGCCTGGTGGGGAAAGAACGAGGAAGGGATCAGAGGGAGGTGAAGACGCTGGAAACACGACGTAAAGATCTGCTCAACAGCAGTCACTGACAAGTTATTAAAAAAATCTGCATTAGCAGGTTATGGAAGCATTTTTGGTATAAAAACCAGCTACACCTCCACTTACTTAAATGTTCCTCTCATCACTAATATAAAATACCTAGTTAATGTGTGAAATCAGTTGTTGACAGAATCATTCCTAAGATTTTCTTCTGGATTGGACCCACTGACCTTCTCGAAGTCCTCTCTGGCCGAAGGGAGATCTGCAGCCAGCGAGGGGTCTCCCATTTGCTTCTCCATCCTCTCTCCTCTCACCACCGTCGTCTTGACAACCTTGCTGACCTTTCGACCTTGAACTGGCTCTACCTCAAATTCTGATGATGTGGCGGCGCCCAGGGCCAAAGGCTCCGAGAAGGTCAACTGCAGAGATGATGACAAGATGTCAAGCAAAAATCTACACAAAATCCATGCACCTTGGTTTGTACAATGTATATATGTACTGTCAAGTTTTATCGTATATCTCATTTGGTCAAAATGTCTCATTCATCCTATACTAGCATGGTAAAATACCCACAAAGCTAATAACATTCCTATCAGCCTCCAGGGTGCTTTGTTTTAGTAGTAAATGTTGATTTTAGCGTACGAACACATTAAACTAAGATTCAAACAGGGTTAGCATTACACATGGTAAACATTAGCATTGTCATTATGAGGGTGTTGGATGCGCAGCCTCACGGAACTGCTAGCATGGCTGATCACTATTAGTTGTGGGGATGGGGACTGTGTGCGGCTCAAACATAAATGTCACCATTTGTGTATTGTTACAAGTGTATTTTTGTGTGTTTTGGCAGCAGCTTTACAATTTCTTTTTCATTTTTATGAGGCAAGAGTCAACATTTACAACTGTCATACAACTCCTGAATGCAGCAGAGAACTTTCTTTCATGACCAAATACCAGGTGCAGCGTCACAGATGCAATGCACAATGGCGGGATTGTAACTGTTCAAAGCACTCAACATCACAAAATGTTGCCACTGTTAAATTATTACACTAACCTCTTTCTGATCCCCCTCACTGCGAAGCACAGTTCTCTTTACCACTCTAGAGACAGCGTCTCCCTCCTCGATCTGCACCGTCTCCTGGTGAGAGCCCTCGATGGTCACTTCCTGCGTCTCCATGCCATCAGGTGACACATATTTGCGAATCACCTTCCGTGTGATCTGGTGGAAAACGTGGAAAGAGAATAGCTTTACTGTGACGACTGCGCGAATGTCGGCTAGTTTGATGTTGCTCATATCTTTGAGTGTTCTCTTACTTTCTTAACTACGATGTTGCCGTGCTCGTCTGTGTACTTCTCCTCCGTGACCGTCTGTGATGGGATGTCTGGTAGGTCATCTGCCTGTAAGACGACAAAACACAAAATTGTCAATTCATGTGGAACAATCAACAACAAGTTATTTTTTTTCATGACGTAAAGTATTTTGACAATGACAAACACACATATCAAAAATGTGGAACATTGTGGCTTTCATTTCTCGCTACTGAATCTTCATCAAACAAAAATATGACATGACATGAAAAAATAAAATGTAGTAGGAACGAAAGAAAATGACAAATCACAATGTGGTTTAGAGCTCCCCCTCCATCCCCCATTGCAAAAAGATGGAGGACATTTGTGCCAAGCAAATGTAAGTGTTGGATGCTCTGTACTATACAATTAACCCAAGAAAAAAATAAAAAAAATAACAAAGATCACATAAACTCTGCTACCCACTAACCCTGCATTACTCCAAAGAGCACTGGGGGCTGCACAGCTTCATCATGCTTGTTTACCTGAATGATAACTCTGCGTCGGACCACTCTGGTGGTCAGCACCTCCTCCTCTGAGCTATCAGAGGACAGTACACCTAGCTCCTCTGCTATCTCCTGGGAGACAGCACACAACCAGCATGGGTCAACGTATCAGGTCTGCAAAGTGTTAGTCTAGCACACTCCTGCAGACTGCGGCTGTTCCTTCTTTTCGCCTTGCCTCACTCTTGTGTTCATTTACCAAAAAAAGGTATGTGTACAGACGAATGGGAATGAGGGTGTAAAATGAAACTGTACAAAATAGTGACGTGAGAGGAAGAGAAGGCACAGTTATGCAAAAACCTTCAAATGAAGTAAACATGCGAGGATGGGAAGCGGTGTGCGAAATACATAGAATCTCAGACCCCCAATTAACACCTAGAATGAACTTGAAACGGGTCAAAACAATAACATAGATATTTATGTGGCTCATCACTGTGAAGATTGGATTTGACAATACTGAGAGGTGAGCAGGCTAAAACAATATATCACTGACAATGACATGACAGCTGAAGTCTGTCTACACAATATCATTCCTCATTTAGTCAACAGAATAATCTTGAGCATAGTCTTTATATCTCATAATAAACTAATAATCAAAATGAGATTTGGACATTTGCCATTCGCCCTTCAGACTGCTTGAAGTACATATGATTACAGGTCAGGTTGTGAGTCAGGATTGATTTAGAGACAACTGAGTGTAATGGGTTGGTTACAGAGCTCAGCTTTGCAGGTACAGGGCACGTTTTCACATCTCTGAACAGACCCGAATGCAGATAGCCAACACGGCTATTCCAGGGTCCCTAACATACCCCTTTTATACTCACTTATAGATAGATAACAGCCACCTAAATGTGCCAGATTTTTTCATGCATTATTTCCTGAAATGGTAATGAAAACGTCCTTACTAGCAATGTTTAAGAAAGTGAGGAAAAAAATCCTGGATCTGTCCCTTACACTGAATCTGCACTAAAAGTTCATAGAGTCTATTTTGTGAAAATCAGGTACATAGTTTTTTTTGTAATCCTGTTGAAAATCAAGTCAACAAATAAATAAAACATAACCTTGATGGCGGAGGAAATTGAAATTTTTTTCAAAGCTGTACGTGTAGTATATTGTTATTTGAGTGACTTAATTTCCCTGCGCCTATAATGGACAGATAGAGTCATAATGTCCAAATGATATTTCGCACACCCATGGGAACAACAACAAGCAGAAATCAAAGACGTGCGGATGCTGATGTGAACAAAGAGTTACATGTTATGGGATCAGTTCTTCACAGCAGGTTTTTTTTTTTTTTTTTTTTTTTTAAATGTCACCACTAACTTCATAAAGAGGATCTGCAAATACCAACACCTCAACACCAACATCAAAAACGCTTTTGCAGTCACTCATGATGCAGTATTTATTACAGCAACTCATCACAGTTGTTAATTTTGTGTTATTTTCTCAACAGCTTAGGAACACATGCACACAGAAGCACTCATTTAGTCCATAAAGTGCAAACTTGTGTGATTTATCTTCTAAGTCTCGGACGACGCACAACAGCAACCAGCCTGGCCAGGCAAATCACCAGCCAGTGTAGCACCGTGCTCATGCTCTAACTCTTACCCTTCCCAGGAAGTCATCGTCATCGTAATACCCTGCCTGATCTCTGGAAGGAAGCTCCTCACACACGGGGGCGTCGCCCTCTGTTTGACACTCCCGTGAACCCTCTGAATCATAAGCAAATTCACCAAGACTTTCACTGCCAGAGGAGAAGCGCTTGGAATCGTTCACGCGGAGGTAAGGCTGATCGGTGTACAGAAGGCTCTCTTTCAGGAAGCCAACATCTGGGCTGCTCCCGGGCATTGGGGATGGGGGTTCGGAGATATGATAGGTAATCTCATGTTCAAGCTTCAGTTCCTCTGGTTCAGAGAATTCCGAGATGGCTTGTCTGCAGTCAAAGAATTCCAGATCAGAGTCAGAGTGCTCGAGAGATTCTGATCTCTTGCTGAGGTCCTTTGGATCCTCCGATTCAAGTTCAGAGACTGTTTTCTCAAATTCTGAGAGGATTTGGTCAAAGTCTGGCGAAAACTCAAAGTCTTCAGGATTTTCAGACTCTCTTTTGGTGTTTGCTTCCTTCACAGCCTGAGCTGAAATGGAGTCACTGAACACTGGAGACACTGGACTCAAATCATTCAAGGAGGCCTGGCTACATTCAGAAACCTTTAGGGTTTGATGTCCTGAAAATACTGCTTCATAATCTGGTGGCACCAGAAACTGTGTTGACATGGGTGAAAAAAGCTCACTGATCTGTGCTTTCTTAGGGGAGAACTCTAAATCTGAGTACCCATAGGATCTTTCAGAATTTGGACAGGATGTCTTCTCAGGTAGGACTGGAGTAACAGTTCTGTGGGTTGTGTATAGGCTCTGGTCAGGAAGTTGTAGTGGAACTGATTTTGTTGCTTTCATAGTGGCGAACAGAAAATCTACTTTAGTGGTGTCTTGTGTCATTGTTGTGGCAGTCGACAGCTTTCTTTGCATCTCGTCGTCTGTATGAAAATGTGTTTCCTCTGGCGTCTGAGGAAGAGCCTGTAAGTGAATATCGACATGATCTAAATAAGTTCACAAAAACCCACAGGCTGGTATGCACCATCAGATTGACCTTAACATTTCATCAGGTTAGCATCACATCACTCCGCAGTGACAGATTTTTGCCATCCAGCCAACATCTCATTCGGTTTAGAGCAATAGACGTGAAGCCATGACATGCAACTTTTAAGCCTCCTAGCAATGTCTGGGCAAATTCAACGACTACGCTGCAATACATTTTGTTGTTAGTTTGTCAAACCACACAGTTATTTAGTCCATCCAAATAACACGTTAACGGATTCATCCAAAGTAAGTGTCTTTGCTTGGTCGTCATGCTTTCAGTCTTACCCGTTCTGAGGCTGTCTTGCTCTTAAGTTCTCCAGGACTGATGTGTAAGGTCTTTTTTCTTGAGTCTTGAACAAGCGATGGCTTCACAGGAAGTCCTTTTTCCTCACAAACAGTTGTTTGTGTGGTTGAGTTCCCTTCAGCTTCTGATTCATGCTGCATCCATTCATTATATGACAAGACTTCTGATTTCAATCCTGTTGTATTTTGTTCTTCTGGCTTTGTCTTAGCGGTCTTAACTAGCAACGGTGAGGCAGCCAAAGGCCTTTTGTTCGGTAATGGTGAAGACAGATCAGGCAATAAAGGAGATGTCACATGACTCATAAGTTTGGGTTTACAGACATATCTGTCAGTCCTCTCATAACAAAAGCCCAATTCCTCCTCTGACTCAGCAGATTGAGGGCTTAGTGGCCTTGGGCTATCATCAATCCAACAATCAATGGGTAAAGCAACAAATTCAGAGTCTGATGATAAAGACACTGGTGAGGATGATCTATCCATGTTGGTAGCATCCAAAAAATAAGAGGACAATATTCTCATAAACTCAGGCACTGGAGAGTCAGGCAATAGTCGTCTGACCTCATTGACCGATTCAGGTGAGGATGGTCTGTCATACTCAGCAGCACTTGATGAAGTGACTTCAAGCTCACACTCTGAATCTGAGACCAATGACTCAAGTGATGATGACCTATGCATATTAGTGTACTCCTTCCATGATACTGTAAACTCAGGGATGGGAGAGTCTGGAGACAGTGGCCTGTTCTCATTGAACTCAGGCAATGATTCTGGGGATGACGCTCTTTTGTCAGCCATATGCATGGCCGATTCAAGTGACATGGGCCTATATTCAGGCTGTGACTCTGACGACAGAGACCTATCGATCAGATTCCGATCTTCCGACAGTGCAGACTCTGGAGATGATGGCCTGCATTCCACAAACTGAGACTCCACATTTGCAAATGATATATAATCTGATGCTACGCTTTCAGGTGAGGATGATACTGACCTCAGGAACGTTATGCATTCTGGCAACGCGACTGTAAATTCAGGTAAGGGGGAATCTGGTGAGAGCGGTCTGAGCTCATTGACTGATGTTACAGAGTCTGGTGATGATGCTCTTGTCTCTAACACCATAGCTACATCAGGGGACATGGGTCCGGAGTCTGTCCAAGATTCCGGTGAATACCGTTCATCTTTATCCTTTCTGTCAGATACTGATACAACCATCCTATCATAATCAGAAACTGTTGCCTGTGCCTCAGTGGCAGGTACTTCAAATGTGTACTGAGCATGTCTGTATGGAGCTGCTCCTGAGGACAAAATCTGTTCAATCATCGGTGGAGGTGACTCTAAGACGCGTATGTTAGATACGACTTGTGCACTTGAAGTGCAAAGAATGCCATCATCTGTTGAAGCTGTGTCCTTTGTACTTACTGGATGTGTAACCTCTGATGGTGGTGCTGTGGCAGAGGAATCTTGCAGATTTTCATATTTTGCTATAGTATCCTGGTCATCATCTGGAACGCTCGTTTCAAACGTACTGCCAACAAATTGCATAAACCCCGTTTTACGACTGTAAGTTTCACCAGCATACAGAGGATCACGTACTTGAGAAATCAGCTTCCACAACTCTGCATCCTCAACAAGATTATACTCAGCTACCATGATGACTGATTCTCCAAGTGAGGTAGGTGCCATCGCTGTTGATGAAGCAGCGCTATCAATGGTTGCTTCATTGGAAATTTGGACATTTATTCCAGGTACTAAAGATTTGGATACACCGAGAAATTCTTCCATACATGATTCAACAGATGCTGGTGATACTCCAGTCTCCTCTGTACATAACTGGCCTAAGGTTTGTATTGTTGCCAAGGGTTTAAATTCATCATCTGACTTCTCTGACTGAGGTGATAGTGGCCTGTCAATGACATCTTCATCATATAAAGCCAAACCACATTCGGTATATGACAACACTGATTCTGGGGATGAACAGCCAACGTGTGTTCCTGCAGTCATAGTCACATCAACATTTTGTGTAAACCAAGGAAGAGGGGAGTCTGGAGACAACCTCTTGTGTTCATCAAATGACTGAGTAGATTCTGGAGATACAGATCGAATGTTTCCAAGTAACATCAGTTCGTTCGGAGAAAAGGGTTTATATTCTGGTACGGATTCAACCGAAAGTGGCCTTTCTTGTACCTCCGATCCTGCTGATTCAGGAGAAACTGGTCTATCCTCAACACCAGAATTCATAGACATCAACAACTCACTCAAAGCATACTCAATTTCTGATTCAGTGGATTCAGAGGATGATGATCTAAAACAAGCATTCACAATAACACTTTCAGGCACTGCGGCTGTGAATTCAGGTATAGGTGAGTCTGCTGATAGAGCCTGGTATTCATCTCCAGATTCTTCTGAGCCAGGAGAGGGGTTTCTTTTTGCATAAACTAATGTTCCTAGGCTTGTAACGATGTATTCTATATCTGAACATGTTGACTCCGATTCAGGTGACGAAGACCTGTAAGCATTAAACTCAAGATATGTCTCTAGAGAAGCCTGTCTGAAGTCAGAAACAGGGGAATCAGGAGAGAGTCTTCGATATTTATTGAGAGATGCTAAGGATTCTGGAGATGAATTTCTGTTTTCTATGGTCATTGGAAAAGACAACTCAATTTCCATGTCCAAATCAGACAAGACTGATTCAGGTGAATTGGACCTTAAGTCAGCATGTGAAATGTAGGATTCACAAAGTGCCAGTGTAAATTCAGGAATGGGTGAATCTGGTGAAAGACGTCTAAATTCATCGTCTGATGCAGCTGAACCAGGAGATGCTGCTCTCTCCTCAAAAAGCCAGGGGACACATACATCTGTGTCTAAATCCTCATCTGAAAATACTGATTCAGGTGATGTGGATCTGTATCTTACTCCTGACATAGTGCTTGCAATCATTGTGTACTGGGGCACTGGAGAGTCAGGAGACAAACCTCGAAGATCTGAGTCAGACAAGCCTGATTGATGGGATTCTGCTCTGTCCTCAAAATTCGACATCTGTGAAATGAAAGGAGCATATTCTATTTCTGAAGCCTCGGATTCAGGTGATGAAGCCCTGTTAGCACGAAACTCGGGATACGTCTCTTGAAAAGACTGCCTGAAGTCAGAAACAGGAGAATCAGGAGAGAGTCTTCTGTATTTATTGAGAGATGCTAAGGACTCAGGAGATGAAGGCCGGTCTTCTGTGATTACTGGGAAAGATGACTCAATGTCCATGTCCAAATCAGACAAAACTGATTCTGGGGAAGTGGACCTCAAGTCCATATGTGAAATGGGGAACTCAGGACGTGACTGTGTGAATTCAGGTATAGGTGAGTCTGGTGACAGGGCCTGGTATTCATCTCCAGATTCTCCTGAGCCAGGAGAAGAGTTTCTTTTTTGATAATCTAGTGTTCCTAGGCTCATAACGATGTATTCTATATCTGAACATGTTGACTCAGATTCAGGTGACGAAGACCTGTAAGCATTAAACTCAAGATATGTCTCTAGAGAAGCCTGTCTGAAGTCAGAAACAGGGGAATCAGGAGAGAGTCTTTGATATTTATTGAGAGATGCTAAGGATTCAGGAGATGAATTTCTGTTTTCTATGGTCAATGGAAAAGACAACTCGATTTCCATGTCCAAATCAGACAAGACTGATTCAGGTGAATTGGACCTTAAGTCAGCATGTGAAATGTAGGATTCACAAAGTGCCAGTGTAAATTCAGGAATGGGTGAATCTGGTGAAAGACGTCTAAATTCATCGTCTGATGCAGCTAAACCAGGAGATGCTGCCCTATCCTCAAAAAGCCAGGGGACACATACATCTGTGTCTAAATCCTCATCTGAAAATACTGATTCAGGTGATGTGGATCTGTATCTTACTCCTGACATAGTGCTTGCAATCATTGTGTACTGGGGCACTGGAGAGTCAGGAGACAAACCTCGAAGATCTGAGTCAGACAAGCCTGATTGATGGGATTCTGCTCTGTCCTCAAAATCCGACATCTGTGAAATGAAAGGAGCATATTCTATTTCTGAAGCCTCGGATTCAGGTGATGAAGCCCTGTTAGCACGAAACGTGGGATACGTCTCTTGAAAAGACTGCCTGAAGTCAGAAACAGGAGAATCAGGAGAGAGTCTTCTGTATTTATTGAGAGATGCTAAGGACTCAGGAGATGAAGGCCGGTCTTCTGTGATTACTGGGAAAGATGACTCAATGTCCATGTCCAAATCAGACAAAACTGATTCTGGGGAAGTGGACCTCAAGTCCATATGTGAAATGGGGAACTCAGGACGTGACTGTGTGAATTCAGGTATAGGTGAGTCTGGTGACAGGGCCTGGTATTCATCTCCAGATTCTCCTGAGCCAGGAGAAGAGTTTCTTTTTTGATAATCTAGTGTTCCTAGGCTCGTAACAATGTATTCTATATCTGAACATGTTGACTCAGATTCAGGCGAAGAAGACCTGTAAGCATTAAATTCAAGATATGTCTCTAGAGAAGCCTGTCTGAAGTCAGAAACAGGGGAATCAGGTGAAAGTCTTCCATATTTATTGAGAGATGCTAAGGATTCTGGAGATGAGGGTCGGTCTTCTATGATCACTGGGAAAGGTGACTCAATTTCCATATCCAAATCGGACGACGCTGATTCAGGTGAGGTGGACCTAAAATCCATGTGAGATACTGTGGATTCACATAGTGCCATTGTAAATTCAGGAATGGGTGAATCTGGGGAAAGAGGTCTGAATTCATCTTTGGATGCAGCTGAACCAGGAGATGCTGCCCTATCCTCAAAAAGCCAAGGGATACATACATCTGTGTCTAAATCCTCATCTGAAAATACTGATTCAGGTGATGTGGATCGGTATCTTACTCCTGACATAGTGCTTGCAATCATTGTGTACTGGGGCACTGGAGAGTCAGGAGACAAACCTCGAAGATCAGAGTCAGACAAGCCTGATTGATAGGATTCTGCTCTGTCCTCAAAATCCGACATCTGTGAAATGAAAGGAGCATATTCTATTTCTGAAGCCTCGGATTCAGGTGATGAAGCCCTGTTAGCACGAAACTCGGGATACGTCTCTTGAAAAGACTGCCTGAAGTCAGAAACAGGAGAATCAGGAGAGAGTCTTCTGTATATATTGAGAGATGCTATGGACTCAGGAGAGGAGGGTCGGTCTTCTATGATCACTGGGAAAGATGACTCAATTTCCATGTCCAAATCAGACAACGCTGATTCAGGTGAGGTGTACCTTAAGTCAGCATGTGAACCCTGGGATTCACATAGTCCCATTGTAAAGTCAGGAATGGGTGAATCTGGCGAAAGACGTCTAAATTCATCTTTGGATGCAGCTGAACCAGGAGATGCTGCTCTCTCCTCGAGAAGCCAGGGGACACATAAATCTGTCTCCAAATCCTCATCTGAATGTACTGACCAAGGAGATGCAGATCTATACATTACCGTGAACACGGGATGTTCAGTATAGGTGTATTGAGGTACTGGTGAGTCTGGAGACAAACACTGGTATTCATAGAACAATTCTGGAGAATTTGCGCTCCCTTCGATTTCAAATGGCTGAGACAATAGGGGAGCAAGTTCTTCATCTGATGTCACTGATTCTGGCGATGATGACCTATAAGACTCAATGGTAGCGGGTGGAACTGGCAAAGCTGGCCTAAACTGAAGTATGGGAGAATCAGGTGAGAGTCTTCTGTATTTACTGACCGATGCTAAAGAGTCAGCTGATGAAGGTCTGTTCTCAAGTAACATAGAGAACGGTAATTCCATTTCCACTTCCAAATCTGACAACACTGACTCTGGTGAAGAAGATCTACATTCCATGTACTTCTGTAAGGCCTCTTGTAGAGCCTGACTAAAGTCTGGAATAGGGGAGTCTGGCGAAAGAGCCCTAAATTTATTCAGAGAGCTAGTTGATTCAGGAGAGTATGATCTGAAATTGGACATCGACAGCAGTGATGTAGGTGAGAAACACTTATACTCTGCTTCCGAATCAGGTGAGAGCAGTCTCTCTACAACTTCTAGTTCTAATGACTCTGGAGAGTTTGGTCTGTCTTCAGTATCAGGAGGGAAATTCATCAAAGGTGCACGCTCAACACCCAGTGTACCTGTTTGAGGGGACGCTGGCTTAAACTCAACAAATGACGGAAAACGTTCAGATACTCTTGTAATGTATTGAGGTATAGGTGAATCAGGTGACATGGACTGGCGTTTGGATGACACTGAATCAGGAGATGGAGGCCTATGATCATCAAATGCTAATGCAAATGGATCATCATCATAATCTATATCTGAATAAACGACTGACTCTGGTGACGTAGACCTATATTCAGCATTTGAAATGGCTGGGTCGAGTACAGCCTGTCTGAATTCAGGTATGGGTGAATCTAGTGAAAGTGCCCGCAACTCATTTTCAGAATCGGGTGTGAAGGATCTCCCTTGTACATCAATAAATGGCGTGTCCAGAACATACATGTCAGTGTCTGACATTACGGATAGGGGTGATGATGTCCCACTCTCTGAAATTAACACAGCTGATTCTACATGTTGTCTAAACTGCGGTACAGGAGAATCTGCCGCTAATGTTGTGAGCTCATTGACTGATGTTGTTGAATCAGGAGATGATGTCCTAAATCCTGTTGCTATCATCATTGACTGAGAGGACGAAGGCCTATACTCTGGAATCGATTCTGGTGAAAGTCGCCTCTTATTAATTTCTGATGTCACTGAATGGGGAGAATCCGGTCTGTCTTGAATGTCGAAGTCGGAAGGAAAACATCTTGATGAATCCTCAAGATCTGAGGTGTCTGAACCAGGTGAGGATGATCTATATCCGCCAACCAAAGCAAGAGAGTTCTGTAACTCTGTCTTAAAGTCAGGCACTGGTGAGTCAGGGCTATATTCCGCCTCAGACTCAGGTGACATTGGCCTACCTGTCTTTTCTTCACCTGAGTCAAGGGGACCGTACTCCTTACTATACTCCACATAATCAAACTCCTCAGTTCTGCTTACAAAGGCTTCTCCTACATAAAAAGGATCATAAAGTTTACACATCAACTGGTTTACTGTAAATGTTGCGTTAGCAGCTGACTGCCTTTCTTGAAACATAGTAACTACTGATTCAGAATTTATAACTGGAGAGGAGTCTTTTGAAGAACCAAAATCAGGTGACACTGGTCTCTGTTCCCCCTCGGCCTTTGTTTGCATTGGTTGTAGACCATCTGCATCAGATGACTCTTCAATGTCAATCTTCACACCATCCTCTAAGTCTCCCTCTTTTACATCTGAATCCTCCGGAACGTACTCAATTCTTGTTCCAGCATACTCAAAAACACCCGTTTTACTGCAAAACGTTTCTCCAACATAGTGAGGATCACGAATTTGAGAAATGAGCTTCCAAAGTTCAGCATCATAAACAAGTCTATATACTGGCACACTTACTGCCTTTAGAGATGAGGTTGGCCCAATACACCCTAACTGTCTCTCTGTGGTCTCCGGTATTTGTGACTCTGGCGAGTCAGGTCTATGCTGGCAAATACTTATGTCTATACTTGAGTGTGTAGATTCAACATCAGAAATCACTGACTCAGGAGAAGATGATCTATGAGCAACAAATGGAACTGATTCCGTCAGCCCAGGTTGGAAATCTGGTATCGGCGAATCACCTCTGTAGTCATCCCCAGAAACTACTGAATTAGGGGAGGATGGTCTCCTGTCAGAGGATAATTGTGACAGTGATATAGAACCATATTCTTTATCTGAACAAACTGAAACAGGTGATGCGGATCTTTCAAGTGCAGTACAAACATTTGATTCTAGGCAAGTCTGTTTAAATACAGGAATGGGAGACTCTGTAGAAAGTGGCCCATTTTCACTGATGGAATCAGGTGATGATGGTCTGTTCTCAGCAAACAATAACGGCAATGGGAAATAATCACATTCCAGATCAGAGGTTATTGATTCAACTGAGGAAGACCGATCCAATCCAGTCATTACAACTGAATCTGGTAAAAACGGTCTAAAATCAGCAATTGGTGATTCGGGTGATAGTGCACAGCTGGCGGAGGATACTGAATCACAAGAAGCTGGTCTGTCCTCAAAAACAAATGGAATGTTGAAATCAGCCTCCAGATCTGACAGTACTGACTCTGTTGACACTGATCTACAGTAAATGTGTGTGGGTCCAGAGGAAGAGGCGAGGTACTGAGGAATAGGGGAATCCGGTGATAAAGCTCGCTGACTATCCACAGAGTCCCCTGAGTGGAAGGATTCTTGTCTAAGTGAGTCTAGGACCAGCAGCGAATGTGGTGACATGGGTCTATATTCGGCTTCCGAATCTGGTGAAAGTGATCTTTCGTAGCCTCCTGACTGAAAAGAAGCTTTCTCTACAACAGGGACATTTTCAAATGTCACATCTGCCTCTGATTGATAGGACTCTATCTCTGTTACAGCACACTGAAACCCTCCTTTTTTACCCATGAAGCTTTCTCCCAAATACTGAGGGTCACAGATTTGTGAGATCAGCTTCCAGTGTTCTCTAAATAAGTGCTGATCTTCAGGGACATTTGCAGTGACTGCCAATGACGGCGCATCAGAAGCAGTTTCTGGAGGCAAAATAGGCGACAGAGTTTGATCAGATTCTAGTATCTCCTCATGTGTTTTATTGAAAGGCTTAGGTGATTTTCTTTTATGTTGTGTAACATCCTGCACAGGTTCATAATCAGTTGTGATTAATTTCTTTGATTTTTTCTTTCTCACAGATTTTTTCTTCTTGGAAACAGGATTGTTTCCTTCATCATGAGATAATACTTCCATAACTGAATTAGTCGATAAGACCTCAGCTCTTGAGGGTGGTGTGACAATGGTTTTGTCAGACTGAATCTCATCAAATACTACTGATTGTGTCTTGGAATCTTCAGATTCATCAAATTTCAGAAGATTTTTTTCTTCAGTTTTTGACTCCTCCAGATGAATGTTTGTTTCTGTTTCAAACTGCTTTTCAGTACATTCTTCTACAAAAACTGCAGCTCCTGTTGGTTTTGAACCACTAGAATCTGGGGATAATGGCCTATTCTCAAAATATGAGAGCAATGGCATTGCCTCATATTCTGTATCTGACAGCTCAGATTCTGGTGATGATGCATGACACTTTAAAGTAACAGCATCGTGGACAGATGGCTTATATTGTGGTAGGGGTGAATCTGGGGATAAACACTCATTGAGGGTTTCTGATTCAGGAAAGGGTGCTGTAATGTCTACTTCTGCTGACTGTGGAGACATTGGACTGTAGTCAGGCACTGGCGAAAGTGGCCTTTCCTCAATATCAGACAACAATAAAACAACCCAATCATCTTCACTCTCAGACACTGATTCCACAGGTTTTGATGGTTTTCTCTGTGTATCAGGATCCAATGGTTCAGGTGAATTTATTCTATAATCATCAGGTATGGAATCCCACTCTACCTCTGCAGATTCAACGGACTCAGGGAAGGGTGATGTATGTCCAGCCACAGGTAAAACAGATTCAGATTCATCTCCAGATGCGACTGAAGGAGGTGATGAAGCTCTGTCTTCATGGTTAAGTGATGAACCATATTCTTCAACTGAGCTTACAGATTCAGGTGAAGTAGATCTCTCCCCTATCATTACAACCGCTGAGTCAGGCCTGTTGTGACCGAATTCAGGTATAGGTGAATCAATTGACAATGCTTTATATTTGTTTACAGATGCTACAGATTCTGGGGATGATGGCCTGTCTTTAAAAAGCGTTGATAACAATAGTGGTGTTTCAAAATCCGAATTCGATGACACAGACTCAGGTGATGACAATCTACTTTGCCAGGTTGTACAAATCTCAGAGACTGGTCTGAATTCTGGGACGGGGGAGTCTGGTGGAAGCTGACAATGTGCAGTGATGGACCCAAAGGATTCAGGCGATGATGGTCTTGTCTCGTGGAAATCAGGAGATGGAGTCAAACGCTCAGAGGATGTAAAAAACCACGGTATTGCTTCTAAAATGATAGACTCCGGTGATAACGCCCTGTCTTCTAGATCGAAAGTTAACGATTGAGGTGAGATTGATCCCTCATCACTATAATCGCTGCCTAACGATACTGGTTTTCCAAATGGTCTTTTATTAGAAACCATTGGTGTTAATGGCCTTTCCTCTGCTTCTGCTGTTAACAGCATGTAAGTCCCTCCCTGTTGCCCCCTGGCTGAAGGCTCAACATCAACATTTTCCCATGGAAAAACAGCAGGTGGTAGGGGAGACAACGGCCTAAACTGAGGTACTGGAGAATCGGGTGCAAGAAAGTTTAGCTCATTTAATGATGATGCTGATTCAGGCGATGAGGCCCTACTTTCTGTCAGTAATATTGCTGCATTGGTCACACATTCAGGTGAAGACGATCCATCATAAAATAAGCTAGGACAGGATGCCTCAATGTCTTGTGTAAACTTTGCAGAATCCACAACCTCGTTTTCAGGTTCATTTCGTGTGGAGGACAGTGGTTTCTCAAAGCTACACTCGGCTCCTGGTATAACTGAGAGAGCGTTATTTACTGAATGAGCATCTGTCTGTTCACAAACTGAGTCATGTAACACCTGAATAAAGCTGTCCGAGCTCATGAGATCCGGCTTGGTGCAATTCATATCAGAAGGACCTGCTAATGCCTGAGTGGTAGTATCCTGTGTTTGATTAATGGCATCAGTGGATTTGAGATCAAGGTCATCTGAAATTGAGGCATGGTCAGCTACACTGTCAAGGATAGGGTTTAACACATGTTCATCAATGTTTGTTTGTGAAGCAGCTCCCTCAACGTCATCTTCCTTGACCTCAGCTGGAACTATGTCTCCGGGCACCACAGACACATTGTCACCATCTGAGTCTATCGGGTCGACATCATAACCATACAGGACTTTATAAAGTCGATGTGAAACTTCATCCAGGTGTCTTCTGTCCATTTGTTTGGCCTGCGTGGATTCTGTCATTGCATCTGAAGTTAGCTCAGCAGGCTGAAGCCTTTGCTCACTTGTTGTTGGTTGTTGTATAAAGGAAATCTTTTCAGAGACTTCACTGGATTCCAAAAGCTCCATAGACAGTTTCTTGAAGTCTTGCTCAGCATGATCACACTCAATCAAACTATCCCCAAAGTCAGTCATAGACAACGGTCGACTCTCGCATACACCTGTCCGAGAGCTATTGAATGAGTCTCGCCAAGGAGATGGTGACAAATAATGGGCACTGTCTTCGGTATGGATGGTTTGTAGACACTCCAAGCTCCACCCCTCTCCGCCCTCTGCTCCCTCGCAATCAACAGGACCCTTATCGTCACATGGTTCAACAGTGGGACAAGGAGGTGGGCTAATCTGGGTGTCTAACATGGGTACACCTCTGTACACAGGGCTTATCAGGTGGGATCTGAGATTGTAGGGAGTGGTGCAGTACAATGTGAAGAAAGGACTTACTTGTTTAAAACTGCCTGTGTGTACCGTGTCTGTCAGTTCTTCATAAATTCTTTGTGATGAGCTGTGGAAAAAAAAGAGGTTTTCAATATTCAGCACAAAGTATGAAGAGTATCCCTTCATGTTATTATAATGTCTAAACTTAACATGTTCCATAAAACCAGTGATGATCACACAGTATGTATTAAAGGTGTCATTTATAAAAACAGTGGCCAAAAAGATATCTCCGAAACTATAGGCAGCAGCGGGACCACTAACTGTTGATTACTATCTTATTTGCTGTAGCTAACTGTGTGTGTAGTGACTAGTTGCTTTTAGCAAGTAGCTCAATGGGGAGCAGAGTAAGCCTGGACCACCACCTGAGATCACAGGCAACAGAACCATAACAAAGCTGGACACCAGACTGGGACTGAAAACAGGCTCCATCTGAGACTGACGGATGCCAGCTTAGACATCAGCGAAAATTTGTGAAAATGGTGTTTTTTGACAAGTTGAATAAGGTGTGGTCACTCATCCTAAATTCAGGAGGCATACGGTTGTATTTTTCTGTTTCCTTTCTTGACATCGAGTTAATTTTGCTTATTCATTTGACTAATTAGCGGACTAAACCTCAGTGCCAGGCTATCGCCTCTTCTCACTATGAGAATATCTCACTATCGGACCATCACCTCTTGTGTCATTTGTCAAATGTAATAATAATTATGAGATAGGATGGGCTGGGGCTAACTGGTTAGCATGCTAACTTCAGTAGACACCTCTACATCACATTACAAAGATGCCTTTGACAGAACAGTAATACTCTTATTTCACGTTCTGTTGCGAATGGTGATAAGGGCAGAAATCTATCAAAATGTTTTATTTTTTAAATTATAATCATTGAATGGAAATATTTGTAATGCATATTTTGAGTCATACATCACACCATCTAAAACGAACAGTGCTGACATCCGCAGGTATGTTTTTGAGCACATGTATGAATTTCCTGCGGAACTTACTATGTTGTCTCCATCTCTTTTTGTAGTTTCTCTTTCTGGGCATTTCTAAGAAGGCCTGTTGCTGTTGAATCTGTCTCTGATCTTCCCATTGTCTCATGAAGTGATGACAAGCTGGAGGACAGGTCCTCTGCTGACACCATGGGCACCTCTTGTCCTGAGCCTGGACTCCTGCGTGTGGCCTCTGTACGCCTGCCCGGCCTGGGGCTGTCAATGTCTTCATGAAGGGCAGAAAAACCTGATAGAGGATACAGTGCAAGAATATAGAAAATATGTATACTTTGGTTATTGGTCTTATACTATAAAAGCATAACAAAAACCTGAAAATCTGCATCACATACCTTCACTATGATCCAGTGCTATTGTCCGCTCTATTTCTGCATAGGTATGTGATGTTGTCTCGTCTTGAGTGGACTTGATTATCTTGGTTTCGATGAGGTGAACAATGTCCATTCGGTTGATCTTGGTCAGTCTTTTGATCAGTGTGGTTTCTGGCGACACAGAAAACAGACCTAAAACTTACATGTCAAAAAAAATATTTCACTCTGTGACATTCGTGCCCTACTCATCGCTTACCTGTGTCACTCTTCCCCTCCCTCTCTGCCCAGAGCCTCAAAAGGGCATGGCTTTGATCTTGAAGTGAGTTGGGGTTTTCAATCCTTATAAGGTTGATCCGCTCCTCACTGAAGTCCAGCTCTCGCGCCAACTCTGTGGAGGAGAATAAATCACAGTAATGATTTCGATGGCACAGTTATGCATTTGAAATGTTTGGCAGCAAACATTAAGTAATTATGTATCTTTTAAGTTTGCTACCTTGATCACTGCAGCTAACGTTTGACTCACCTGTCCAGCTGAAGCCCAGATGGTCAGCTATAATGGCCAACCGTTGCTCTTTTCTCTCTGCTTCATCCTGTGGATCTACTGTAAATACCACCAGACAGCCATGAGCGGTCAGAGCCGCAGAGTATACCAAATCAGACCACATTTACAAAAGGAATTGACAGAAATCTTCACTGGCTTCCTTGACAGATTTTTTTTCATTTTTGGAGGGGGGGGTAATTCATTACATTGAATCAAGAAACCTAAAACAAGTACATGAAATGCCTGCAAAGAATAGCCATGATAAACCTAGTGGTGGTACTATGATTAAGAAATGTACATTTCAATAACTAGAGGAGTATTAGCATTACATGCAATGGTTGAAATAATCTTTAGAACACTTTAGACACTAAGTTGTCTTCCCAAGTTCCATAAAGCCTTTAAGTCAATCTTGAGATTCTCAGCACACATAGAAGGAAAGATAGACGTCATTACAGACACAAACACAGCACAAGTGACACAGTCACATGGATTCTTCAACTACAATTGGGACTCAACTACAAGAGACAGAGAGGCAGCACCTTTACAGCTGCAGTGTACTAATGAGGCACAACAGATAGAGAATAGCCCCTTAAACTTGGGGGATACCTTGACTTTGATCTTTATCATCTGGGATTCGCTGCATCTGTGTCTCAACAGGGTCGTCCCACAGTGGTCTAATGGGAAAGACGTCTCCTGAGGGAGGGAACTGCATCTCAGGGAAAGTTTCTCTTTCTATTATTGATGGATCGATGAGACTGCTCTCATCATCCGAGTTGGCAGCTGCAGCCTCATGTTCTTTCTCTGTCTCTGCCTGCGCCAATCTTGCCACAAGTTTTGCGGCTTCATCACTTATCTCTTCAAAGAAATCAATGGACTGTTTGCATGGCTCACTTGTCTCTTTAGTGGGCGTTGTTGGCTGAGATGACTGACCGCTTTTGCCACGGACTGGCAATCTGGACTGGAAGCTTTTAGATTTTGCTGAATCAGCACTCTTTTTAGCGGATGGCTTGGTGGTCTCCCCCTCACAGAAGCTCTTGGCTTTGGAAGATGTCTTGGTTTTGGCATCCACAGAAGGACCTGCATCTGTCTCAGATTTTCTCCTTGAATCCTTTTTTACAGGAACCTTAAGCTTTTTGTCTTGGGTTGACTCGGCACGCTTGACACTAGAATCAGGCTTTAAAGTGCTAGCCTTGATGGGTATTCTAGATTTTGATTCGGAAGTGAAGGAGGCCTCTTTTTTAAGAGTTGCTGAAGAGGAGGTTGAATGAGATGGCGAGGGAATTGTGGATTTTCCCCGACCTTGAGCAGCAGACTTAGCTTGTGTTTTCACTGGAGTCTTTTTAACACTACTGGCAGAACTTTGTTTGGACTTGCCTGTTTGTTTGGGGGCTTCTATCACTGATTGAGGTTCCTCTGGAGAAGAGTCAGAGGACTCTTGGCCCTGCTCAGGATAAACTGATCTGGTGACTGTAGTTTCTGCTGTCTGTACATTCGTTATCATTTGGTCAGGGCAACTTGTGTCTAAATCTAAACAACCTTCATTTACATGTTTTTCTGTTTTAGTCTCTAGACCTTCAGGGGATGTCTGATCTTTCTTTGCAGATTTGGATGAAGCTGAAATGCCCATTTTAGGGATTTTACATTTGGAGGCATCAGCTTTCAAGGCTGGCTGGTCACATTCAGTTGGGGACTGAAGCTCAGCTGTTTCTTTTGATTTCTCAGTCTCCTCAGTCTTTACCTCTAGTGTTAGATTGAGGCCAACTTCGGGTTCTTCTGCTGATCTCACAACTTCCTGACTGGGCTCTTCTAAGAGAGGCTCCTCTAAAGGCTGTTCTCCTATCTGGAAAAAGGCAAAGCCACCCGCCTCTTCCTCATAGCTCCTCTTAGTCATATCAATAGCACCACTTCGGGTCATCTCAAAGAGTTTCCCCTCTTGGAATAGGAAGGGGTTGGGCTCACTGGTAGGAGTGCTCTCTTCTGTTGGTGTCCTACCAGGTGTTGTGTCTGGAGTTGCTTGGAGAGACTGACGATCTACTGCCAGATTCAGTATCTTTTGTTCCTCCTCTTTGACACGTGCTGCAAAAGCAGCATCATCCTCCCGCATGGTAGACCATGAGTCAGTGTCCACCCTTGCAGTGACACCTTTTGACTCAGTTCTGGGAGGTCCCAGTGCATCATCATCCTCTTCTGTATCATCATAGATACAGACCTCCGGTTTGAACATTTCTTTTGATCGACCTATGGAAGCAGTTGCAGCTTCTGGTGCTCCTGTATGCACCTTATGATCCTCTTTCACCTCATCTGTTACATTGCTACCTTGTTTTTGTGCACCAATCTTTTGATCGGTAACACCTAACTTTTGACCACCCTTGCCATCACTTTTGTTTTCTCTTGATTTCCTCAAACTCTCCTCCTTTTGCTCATCTGTTCTGTTTTCAGCGTTTGGTGTTCCAGCAGACTTTTTGGCAGTACTGTCTTTATCGGCAGATGGTGGGACTGTTTGTGCCTGTGCGGTTTCGAGTTTGGATTTTGAATGATGCTGGCCTGAGACAGACTGAGGTCCCTCTGAAGTGACACTGGCTGTTGTGTTCTTGACCTCTTTGCTGTGGGATCCATCATGCAAACCTGCTGAAAAAGGAGAGGGAGGTTGTACTTTAATATGGGGATCAACAAAAACAGCTAACTTTGAATCTTCAGCGGGTCTACTGAGCCCACATTCACTCTGCGAAAGCTTCCCTCTTGTGGGCTCTAATGTTTCATAGCTGTCATCCCCTATTTTGGCATCTGCTGAAGGGAACAAATCTTTTCTAGAGTTTTTTTTGCTCCTCGCGTCTTGTTCCATTTCATCAAATGTTTTAATTTTGGCTGCCATCTTAAACATCTCCTCCTCTGGAGTGAGTTTTCTCTTAGCTTCATAGCTGTCTGATGTATCCTCTTCTTCTGGATCTTCAGGGATGACAGCCGGTTTGGATGGAACAGAGAGGAATGTATGGTCAGGGGGTTTGGGGTTTACCTCATAACTTACCTCTTCAGAACTAGGAGTATCAGGGGAGAGGGGACTCTTACCAGAACTCGTCATCTGAGATGTCTGCTCACAACTGTCATCATCAGCACTAGCCTCATGGTCTCGAAGCAGCCTACCACGCAAAGCATCTTGGGGGAATTCTGTAGCTTTGCAGGGTTCTGGATGGCTAGATGGTTTACTAGGTGAGCCTAGAGCTGTTGGGAAGGACGGGTGGCTTTTTTGCTCTACAGGGCTGCTCTCTAAGGAGTCATGAGGGGGTGATTCCTCGGTTGGGCTAGGGTCAATTGAGTCTGGGGATTTATGGGAGGAGTTTTCTTCCATGAGAGGACTACCCTCTAGAGAGTCTCTGTGGCTTATTGTCAAAGAGTCATCAGCTAATGGACTGAGGGCATCTGAGTCTTGTTTTAAAGGCAGTTCTAAGCTTTCATGACGCTGAGATGACGATCTAGAGGCTGGAGAACCAACTAATGACAATGCTAGCTGACGATCAGGGCTCTCGTCATCGCTAAGAAAAGTCTCTATAGTCTCTGAAATTTGCTTTGTAAGCTTCTGAGGTTTAGATGGCTTAGACTCACTCCTCCTAACAGATATGGACTCACTTGTAGTGTGGTCATCTGCAGCCTCGCTGGAAGAGACAGGGAGGGTCAATTCTGTAGACAGTTGGTCACCAGCGGCCCTTATACCAGAGTCTCCAGACTTCTCTGTGTCTTTACTTTCTTTTTTGACCGTAGTGGCAGTTGCTGCCAAAGTTGTCAAGGTCTGCTGTCCAGTTTTGGGAGAAAGACACACACTCTCTGGGCTTGTGCCTGGAGTGGCTAGACCCTCATGTTTGTAACTGTCCTCAGAGCTCATATGAGGGGTTCCATCTCCAGAACTGGCACTTAGTGAGTCTGCTACACCCTCATGTTTTAAGCTGTCAGAGCTATCATCAAGGCCACCATTCCCAAAGTCTACAGTTTCAGTTAGCTCTGAATGGGCAGCAGCAACTGACTTGGTTTCTTTCTCTCTGTCTTGCTGGGTAGTCTCTTTCTTGCGAGGTTTGGAATCCAAAGATACTTCTCGTTCTTGGGAAACACGCGAGGCCATTGCTTTGGTTGTGGATTTTGACTGGGTGGTTTCAGATTTTGTGGTTTTCTCTGATCTTGGTGTGGTGGATGATTTTAACTCAAATAGCCCAGACTTTCTCTTTGAGGGGTCCTGCCCAGTTTGAAATGCTTGCATCAGCTCTTTAACTGACATAGTCTCTTCAAGTTTTTCAGATTCAGCTTTGGGGGACTTTGGAGGGCCCTGTTTTGATTTAGGGCTTTCTTTGGGTTTTGGAGAGGATTTGCCCATAACAGGCAATTGTGAAGGCTTGCTTCCGGTGACCTTTTTGCTCTTTTGCTCTGCCTCTACTTTCTGCTGTAAGGCTTTGACTTTGTCCTTTATTGACCCAATGGGGGTTTCTTCAACGACTGGGGATACAGGTGATGCTGGGGCAGGAGCTGCAGGCACACTTAGAAGGGCACCTGTGTCTGTTGATTCCTCTGCATGCCCCTGGTCTTTCCCCTTCCTCCTGACTGGCTTTTTAACATCTCCAGCAGCTGTTTTGTCCTGCACTTTGGTTAAAGCGGTTGGTTTTGCACTTCTGCGTAGCACAACATCAGTGAATTTTTCTTGGACGACTGGTTCTTTTTTAGCTTTCGTTTTGGAGCTCACAGGTGCATCCAGGAGGTATTCTTTCAGGTCACCACTGTCCTTTATGGCTTTAGGTCTGGGGGCTCCTCTGTTAGCTCTACTTTCACGTAAGACAGGCTCTTGCATTTCTAAGGCTGCCATCCTTTTGGCCTCCTCTACCTCACTGTCTGAGAGGAGAACCCACTCCTCAGCCATTCTAGCTGCTTTTGTTATCTTCTCTGCTGCCTCTCCCTCGTAAGTTCCACTCCTCAGTATTTCACTGACTTTCTCTAGGTCCTCTTTGACTTTCTCTAAGTCCTTCTCCATTATTTCTAATGGCTCTCCAGAAACATCCTCAGTCCCTTTCTCTAGACCACACCCTCCTAAAGAAGGGGATTTCTCTGTGGAGTCTGCAGTCAAGATGGCAGTCATTTTGATCAAATCTTGTTTCATCTCTGACACGTCGGATAGGAGGTCTGGTTCTCGGATCAGCTCTGATTTCAGGACTGATGTCTCCGTCTCTTCATCTTCCATATGGAAGAAGAACAAGTAAGGAGTAAAGAAAATCAAAAATTCAAATGAAAGGAGACAGACATTGGAGAATGTGGTCAGGACAAGATTGGAACACACTGCAGGGATCATAGGACAACAAATTCACATTGGGTTCTACATCAGGGTATTGGAGGAATTGGGCTTATACTTTCATGTCTCTGGGGAACTGTGGGGGAGCAAAGGCTAAATAATACCAATGGCAAATGATATGAGCAGGAAATAACTTGCTTATACACTCAGCACACCCACACTCACAAGACAAATCTATTGAACAAGACTGAAAGACATTTAAAAAAAAATATACCAACTATGAGGGACTATGAATGACTAGATAACCAAGAAACCAACAAATACAATGGAACAAGGGAAAACAAAGGAAACAAAGAAAGACCATCAAGACATCTCAAGATTGCTCAGAATGTCAAAAATGTCAATGTGACTTGAAAACAACTTAGAATACTAGTTGCTTCTGTCAAAGAAAGCCAGTGATAGTCTATACAACAAAAGATGATTTGTCATGCTTTTAATTCTGGACAAAGCAGATCATTCACTTTCACAAAATCAAAGGAGGATTGCTAAAATACAAGAAAAAACATCTTGCATGGAGGGGCAAAACTTTAAACTCCTTTTGCCCGCCGTTCAGGCTTATGCTTAACCTACACAAGTAACTCAAATGAAAACAAATAACTGTGTACAAAACCATAAGCAGATGGTATTGTGAGGGGACATTCCGACATAACCACACCAACAAAAAACAACAACAAATTAGCTGTTATTAACAAGACATTACATGTAACTATTCAGACATACAAGCACACGCATACACATTAATGTAAGGCAAGTTATTTCCATGCATAGCGAAGGGAAGTGCTGATGGAAAGGTTGCGGTAAAGAGTGAGTGGAAAGTTCTGCGTACTGATTGAGTTTACAGTTAGTGCAAAAGAGATGCTCATGATCAAGAGCTGCTTGCTAATATGTCTTCATTCAGTAATGTGGTGAGTTCTTGGTCCAGTTACACAAATACTGCCAATATACATTGTCAGTTATATCTACATCAAATATTCTGTACATATTATACATATTCCATTCCTCTTAAAAACACATACATGCGATTTAAGAGAATAACACATGACCCATATATGTACAGGCTAATTAAATTGCCCATGTAAATCTTATTTGCCATTTTCCATTTTAGCCATGTTCACATTACTACATGAACAAGGTTAGAAGGGTAGGAGGGGAAGGATTCAGAAAGCTTGCTTTGCCATTACACAAGAGGCATACAACTAGAGGGAATGCTAATATTCTTCAACCCTAATCTCTTGAAACTGTGTGCTTTTGCAATTGCTAGCACCCAGTTTCAGGAACTCTAAGAGCAAGTGCACATGGGTGTGAGCAACCAAGGTTGGGGAACTTTTACATCCCACAAGCAGGTTTCAATAATATTAATGATCTCTCATTAATATTTATGTTAATATTATATCAATATCAACAGTCTGTCATTGACCTAACCTCTACAAAGTCAGCCTTTATGTTACGGAAAGATGTGTTTTGATGCGCATTTAAATCTGTGCTATGAAAAAAAGTGAAATGTGTTGCAGTCACAATACGTGGCAAGATTTTTTTGATTTTGGAGAGGTATTATTGTGTACGAAACCACAACATATTTTTGGTGTCGTCTATGCAGCTTAAAAATGCGGGCATTTTAATTCCAAAACACGTAGCTAAAATATGTGACCTGGCTGCATGAACACAACCCCAGTTGCATCCATCCACCTACCTCAAGCTAATTTGGAGTCACTAAATGACCCTACAGGTTCAACATAATAAATAACGAAAGTGGCTGCCTGCTTCTGACCAGCAAAAAACTTAGAGGTCTTTGTCAAATAAACATCACCACAGTATGAATGAGCTCAATTTTTGAGTACATACGTAGATGGCAGCGTCTGACTCTTTCTCCACATGTCCGATCTCAAATTGTGAGGGGGACAGAGTTAAATTGAAGACATTGTGGCAGGTGTGAAATCAGAAAAAGAAAGTAAAGAGTGAAGTTAAGCCTCAGGAGAAACAGAACATAGATAGGGGGAGGTGCAGGAAAGAAATCTTTGTTTGACAAGACGAAAAAACATGAAGCTTAAAGGGCTTTGATTAGATGGATATGATCTACAGCTATGCTAAGGGCTTAAATGGCAGTGTCAGTGTGTCAGTCTGATTATTGCTCTGTTTAACTTCATTAGGCTAATCACCCATACAATATCAGTATTTTGTCATATTAGTTTGATTAATGAAGATAAGCACACATGCAATATCATTAAAGAATAGCAATATAATTTAGTATATTATTTTGTGGAATAAAGAAATTTAAATAGGAAAACAATGTCTTACATTTCTCTAGCATTCTGCTGGTCTGGAAAAAAAACATGGGAAATAGATCACCGTTAGTCTTCTTTCATCCACTGGATGTCTTGTTATTCTAACTACTATTACTACAACAACTGCTAGTTGATATAAAGAACACAATGGACAAACAGCAAACGACAGCAAAAATGAGCTATGCCACTGACAAATCACACACTAGTCTACTACAATAAACAAAATATATCTAAAATACAACATTTGACTACTTGTGAACACGTCTTTGATTTAGTCTTGATGACAAGGCAGTGGACAGGCTAGGCGAGCAGAGCTAGTTAGTAGAAGAGAGAGAGAGAAGCGGTGGCTGCTTTTACCTCTTCCTCTTGCTCTTGGTCTGAATCGGACTCCTTTTGGGAGCAAGAAGCAGCAAGAAGCAGAAAGATGTACAAATAGAAATGATAGCAACGTTAAAGAGGGAAAAAGTGACAGTGGACAATGTATGGTTACCATAGCAACGAAGACAACCAGTCAGTGTGATTTCTGGGAAAGCCGCGGTGATTGTTAAAAAAAAGCATTACAGGCAAAGATTTTCACGATAAAATAAGATTCATCTTTCACATGATTTCCTGAATCATACAAAATATGTTTCTTGCCTCTTGAACTAGCCATGGTATGCAGACTAGCCATCACACTGTGTGACTTATTGGAGGCTCACTGGGTAGAAAGTCAGTGTTCACAGTTGAGTAGCACGGCATTACTAATGTGCGATTTGAGATGCCAAACTTTAAATATAAGAAATAAGAATTTGCTACTAGAAATATTGCTTAGAATCTAATTAAGGTTATGTCTTGCAAAGGTATTACAACTGATAAGTTGGAGATTAGTATGTATTACAGCATTACAGGGGGAATAGGCTCAAGTTTGCAGTATGGTCCAGGTTATTGGAATGCTTTTCATGGTAAATTATAGCTGCAAACGCACAGTTTTACTTATAAGAACTAACAAGATACGCAACCTCTGTTGAGTCAAACAACAGTAGGGTGCCCTTACCTTGCAGTGTGATGGGAGGGTGATGTTAAGGTTGCATATGGCATTTTGGGTGAGTGACCTGTAGTTCCTGGGTTCTTTCATAAAGGACAGACGGCCACATGGCTCCTGAGTGTTGTCTCTGATCTGCAACAGCCAAGCAGTTCAGCAATAGTCAGGAAAAGTCTATCTTATATGCACACAATATGCAAGAAAATCAATACGGTGACTTATGGTTGAATATTGCTGCACATTACATATTTTAAAAAAATAGTTCTTACTTTGATGAAGAGTGCTAGTCTGTTTTCTTTAAAGGCAAAGAAGCTGAAGAGATGGTGCTGGCCACTTTTGGTAAGGGGAACAAGGTTTCCAAAGCAGTCTGCATAGATAGGTTTGCCTTCAAGTACCTTGGATATATAACAGGCAGGTGAGTACAAGGGCTAAATAACACATGGTAATGATAAAAAGTAATTGCATCCATTTTCAACCCAGCCTAACTGTTGAATATAGCATTTCAAAAAGTATATCCTATGCTCTCCTTCCTCACCTCCACGTCTCGGCTGCGGGCCACCTCAGTAAAGTTCTCCTGCTGCTCTAGGGTTTTGTCAATCTTGTCGTCTGTCATGCAGAAGCAGCGCAGTCGGGCCTCAATGGGATCGTGCGTCTTTGCGAAGATAACAAACTTGGCCATGTAAGGGACACAGATGATCTCTCGGTACACCTGAGTGGAGAAGTTGACAGATTCCTGGACTTGCCGACAGTCTATCAGCCAAAATCTAGAAAGCAGAGTGGGGTTGGGAAGAATCGGTGAGACTGAGTATTTGCTGGCTGCCTCATTTGAGTTAAATCAGACCAGTAATAGATTTACTTGGGTAACAACAAACTCTTTTTTGTGATACCTGGCAGATACATTGGTGGTGAAGGAGACACAGTCATTGATGAATGTTAATGGAGTGGTTCCGGTTATGTCTTCCCATTGAGCAGGCGTTGTTCCACCTACACATGGATGCAAAATATCCGATTGTTATATTAGACTGTGAGCATATGTCTTGCTGGTCTATTTGCAGGTTTTGTGTGTGTGTGTGCTCTCTAACCAGTGATACTACAAAGCAGTCGTAATGTGGGGGTGTCCCCTCCGAAGCCATTAAGGATTGGGTCGGAGTTGGTCTTGGGGACGGGGATGGTCATGGTAATGGGTTTGTGGAACTTCCTCCTGCGTGGCTCCAAAGTGACGATGGGACTGAAGGTGGCCTTGTTGCCCAGGATCTTCCTCACTACATCCACATTCACTGGCTGGGCCTGATGGAGTAAACAGAGAATATAATGACCTATATTCTTATTGTCAAGAAATCCTACACAGGTCATGCACAGGTTGGTCTTCTGACTGAAGGGTTAGGATTAGGGTTAGGGTTAGCTTGGTTAGGGTTTGCTGGAGTGTACTTTGTACCAGATTCTTCAGCTGACTCCAATCTGTGCAGTGTTTCCCAATAATTAACAAGACTCAGTTGGCCAACAATAGTCTAGTTTGCTAGAATATATGACATTTTAAAATAAATTACAGAAAAAGTAACTTTTCCATGAGATGCATCTGTAAATGTTCATTACAAGTGTACGAAAACTTTTGACCATGTCAACAGGTATACTGATGTTTTTGTCAATTACCTGTAGTCCGACCCTTATCCTCTTGGTGAGGGCCCCCTCGGGGAAAACCGCCTGCACTTGGGGCACAACAGTGCTGCTCAGGACGCCTCCTTCAGGACCAATAAGATTGCTGTCTTGCTTGATGCGAGACACCACAGCAAAGTATTGTGGGAAATCTCTCGTGATGATACGGCAAATGCGCTTCTTCTCCAGCTCCTCTGGCGTGTCCAGCTCTGGAAGAGGACGGCAGCAGAGAGTGACATGTGTCAGAGACAATAATGTAGGAGCAAACTGACAGGTTTTCTGCTGTTTTCCCCGCAGACGAACTGACCCTCATCCATGCCGTTGAGTATCTGGTTGAGCTCCTCCTGCGTGTGTTCACAGTGATGCTCCTTCCAGCTCTCTCCGGTCTCGCTCCTCAGTATTACCAGCTCCCTTTCCTTTCCCCGTAGCGCAGCGAAGTGGGGGATCTCCACAATTACAGGACTGGAGGGGGAGAGGCCAGGTAGTGTGAGTGAGTAAATACAGAATGTCATGGACGATAGCATAAAGTGTGTCTAAATGTCTCAAGGCATGTGTCTCTTTTTCAATTTCTTGGCTTTACATATGACACTGCTAGCATTAGCGTCTTACTGCTTATGCCAACAGCCTTTGAACCAATTGGTCAGAGGTGAATGTCCGTCCTAGCGGGTGTTCATCAATTTAGTCCACCAAACACAATCGAGGTGATAGTTAATAAATCATTTTTGAACAAGTAGAGACATGTAAACTATGTATTATTGACTGTTTTTGTGTGACTTCAATATTGATCAAGTTACTCTAGCTGCACTGGCACAATCCAGGCTGATCATTTAGTTTCGTTAACCTCGTATAACTGTGTTAATTCCTGTTGAACAGCAAGACAACTTGAATGAATGCGAGCTGCTGGTTGATTAAAAGTTTAAAAGGCTAATTATGAGCAATACATTTACAGGTAACATAGCTAGCATAGCAGAGAGGTGGATGATGCTGCAGGAGCACTTTGAATAAGTGGTTGAAGCTTTACTTTGGAGACTATTACTATAGTCACTGGTTACTTTTATATCTAACTATACTATACTATAGGGTCCTTCCTTACCAACTCACCCAGAATTCAAATTTCTTTCCAGTTCATGTCATGGATTTTCTCTGAATAAATAGATAAATAAATCAATAAACAGATAAAGTAAACTCCATTACCTTTTTGGGACCTTTCAAAAACATATTGCTGTACTCCAAATATTCTTTATGTTATGATGTAGGTGTAGATGTATAAATATTTGTACTGTGTTGACCTCAAGGTATTTTCATCAGCCTTTTTTCATTCATTCATTTTCATTTAACAATATATTAATCGTAGATCCTTAGTTACTCAGCTGAAATATATATATATATATATATTCATTATTTTTTTTAATATATCTTTTATGGTTGTTTTCCTTTTTTAATTTCCTTGAACTTCTACAACCTCCCAATTCATGGAGGTCCTAGGTGAGTCGGTGTGAAATGACCCTATATCAAGATTTATCAATACCCACAGGAGATGCATTTCCCCCTAGAGCACTGTCTTTGACTATAATAAATATTCAAGTATTTAACCATCATTTCAATACTTACCTGATGTGTAACAATCAAAACACACTAGCTACAACACATACTGTATCTATGAGAAGCATGCTACAAGTACAATCCAACATGGGACAAACTCAGCTATCAAAGCAGAGCTGTTGACATTTTCCATGTGATATTTACTGGGTTCTTTGGCCTGAAAGTGCATGATAGTATTTTACACTTTCCCTTAGATTTCACTTTCAAGTATGTTATTTGTCACCACAAGTGGCGGAAGGTAACATATGGATATCTAGAATGCATACAGTGTGATGGTGTCCATCAGTTAATTAGTTTCAGCTCAAAATGGTGGAAAAAACAGCAAAGCATTTTGTAGCAGCTTCGCAATTGTTTCTTAAATTAGTAATTTTCCTTATTTAATGATTCCCAATTTGCTATTAACACATGGCATCACCGGGGGACTTAGCCCGTCCGGTCAACTCAACTGTAGAACCACACCATACAGCTGAGTTTCATCTGTTTCCCTCGCAACTCACAGGCCAAAAAACCATTTAAAACTTGCACAAAAATAATGATTAAAAAAAAAAATGTCTAGGACACATTTATTCACAATATGGGAAGCCTAAAAACAGAAGCACAGAAACGGAAAAAGGCTGAGCAGCAGAGGGGGATTAAAGAAAGGAAGCAACAGCAAGTAATGTCCCGGCAATGTGATGTCTAGATGGTCATGAGTGTCAGAAGAAGTGGGGTACAAGACAGTGGTGCAAGCACGACAGGACAAGAATGTCTGGACAAAATAAATATCAAAAGGAGGGGGGTTAATGGAGGAAAACACTGAGACTGGCATCCATGGATTGTTTCATATGCAAAACCGTTTATTATCCAACCCTACCCAAGGAATTTTGTCCCCGGCGGGCCGAGCTGGAGGATTCTGCTAACCAAACTCTCGCCCTCATTAAGAGGTGGAGGGGCACTGGGGAGGTGGAGTTTACTGTGTGATCCATACGCAGCAGTGAGGAAGAAAGAGCACACACAATGTTTCGGTTGGGTGGAGTGGGGGTGACTTTTTAGCTGCATGACTACAGAGGCCAAACGTGCTCAAAATGAAATAAAGGAATAAAGAAGAGAACAGAAAATTAACAATTGTAAGAGTGAATATATACATAACGTATAAAATAAACACAAAAGTAGAAGCTCATTATTGGGAAATGTTTCTTTCCTCCTGCTTCTTTTTCTTTATTACTGTCAGTTTTACTCAGTTCCAGTAGTCTTTTTTTTTCAGCTTATGCAATCGTTGCTTTCGCCTGAATAAGCATCGAGCCTACGATGCTGTGGAAAAAAATTTAAATAAAGGAATTTTTCAAATAAAAACTGCAACAATGAAATCAGACTTATTAATGATGTTGGAGGATTGCTGGTTTGAACCGTGGTTCTGGCTGAACGTTTACTTTTATTTGGGAAAGATATTGAACGAGATGGCTGTTCCATCGGCGTTCAGATGGATGTGTGAGTGGACAAGCATAGATTACCACATGGTGCTTTGGATAAAAAGCCTCCTGTTGCTCCTGTGTTTATGTTTGAATGGGTCCATAACTGTAAAGTGTTTTTACTGGACCAGAAAAGTCCATTTACCGTATACTACAATAATGAACTGAAATATAAAAATGTGCTGTATTACTTCACAAATCCATGGTCCTATAGATAATTCTGTATTTATCCATACAGTTACTTAAACGGATATCTTATTAAATGCATTTATTTTGTATTCTAATTCATTCATTCATTTTTGCAGTTTCACATATGTTGAAGAAAAAATGAAAAAACGAAAAAAAACAAAAAGTGATAATTTACACTGATAATCAGACTGATCATCTAGTTAAAATCAGGCAGGTTTTGCAGAGTGAAATACTCAGACATTTCATATACACAGTAATAAAAGACGACATATTCAGTAGCTTTGGTCAGGGAGAACCTACATCATGTCAGTGGTGGAGGTGATGGATAAATGGACAGAGAACTTATATACTGCAAACTTAACCGGAATGCAGATATAGATATGTTTATATTTTACTTTGTCAAACATTCTAAGGCACATATCAAACCAATCATGGTGCAATATTTTTGCAGGTGGAGTTAATAAGAAAGGCTTTTGTCATCGGGGGTTAGGGGTAAGGTTAAAAAAAGAGTTCGACTGCAGCTTTTATGAAAGAAAACAGGGCATGCTGAAGAGCAAAGATTTACAGATCCCTGGCGCTGGGAGAAAGCGAGAGCAGATACACAAACAGTTTTAGTAAGGCAGAGGCAGAGGATAAATTAATCTGAAAGAAAAGGGGCAGCAAGTTGAAAGCATCTTATCAAATGGAATACAAATCAGTGTAATAGCACGACCGAATGTAGACGTAGCTACAGACACTATATCATCAAATACAGAACCTTTTTATCCTGTTTTACTCATGATTCCTCTCTCTTCCCTCTTACACTAGAGATGCATCTCTAACAAATACACTTAGCAAATTCTATTTTCCCATTTAATTTGAAAGGTTATATGGGCACATTCAAATGTGAGTAGAAATACTCTGCAGGTAGACCAGCACACAACATTTTCAGAGCTACCATTAAATGTATAGTCATTAATGCCAATCCAACAGACTTTTTGTCAGATTCAGTGTATATCTCTGTTTGGGCTGCTAGCTGTCAGTTCTGTGTGCGCGCTGAAAAAAAAAAGGGCTCTTCATACTCACCCCCGGCTCTGTAAATGGGTAACAAAAGAAAGTAAAGATACAGTCATTTCAGCCAATCAGCAGCAAGGGGGGGGGGGGGGGGGGTTGTGCTTGTGCACCAGACGGGGAGCTGTGGGAATGCCATAAAGGGAGCATTTGGACTGGTTGCGAAGTAACTCCGCCATGTGTGATGAAAGGTGGCAGAACACAGCCAAAAAAGAGAAGGTCAGAAAAACAAAAATCGAAGCTTCTCAAAGGATGAAACACCTCTGAGTGTTGAAAGGGCTGCAGCCAGATGCAGAGGCAGCTGGTGGGCAGTTTTAGTGTCGCTGTGTTTTTTTAGGGACGGTGTTTCTGATGGGTCTGTTTGTTTGGCCACAAATCCAAATATTGACAGTCTTTCCCCAGAATCAATGACTATACCTTTAACAAGCAATGAATCAAAAAATATTACATCTTCATGTAATATCAATACATTTACGTGCTGTCTGCACTTTTTGCTACCTCTCTATTATTCCTTTCCTCTGAATCCTGAATGTCTGTAACTCTGAAGACATTCATTCATTTCATCATCCATCCCTGAAGCCTTACCCGAGAAACTGGGCTCCAGACGGCCCCACCTCGATGAGCCTGCTGGCCAGGCCCTCGCCCTCGACCATCGGGGGCATGGTGGCCAGACGGTGTCTCTTCACCAGCCGGCACGTCACCCGTGTGGGCGCGCTGCACTTCCTGGGTGGGATGATGATGCGCAGGCCGTTGTGCCGGCAACCACGCATGGCTCCGCCCCTGGCATCCACCATGAAGCTGACCAGAAAGCTGATGCCAAAGAGGAGATGTTTCCACAAATTAAACACTTTCATCATTGATTCCATTAAGTGAAGAGAGCATAGACACCAAAGCTACTTAGTTGATTGTTTGCTGACTAAATTTGGTCATATCAATAGAGGAAGCGGGGGCAGATCCGGTGCGGTTCTGATCCGCTTCCGGAGGTAGTATCAGAAGCCCTTTGCACACAGAGAAGTGTGTCATTTCATACAGTACACCGGCGCAAGAAGTGTGACAGCACACACCATGACGTTGAGATCTGTGTGGTTTTTTTAATATATTTCCCAGGTTTCTACCTGTAAATCTAAACATGTATCCGCCGACCATTTCTAATCATATGGATGCAGTTATAATGACTCTTCGACACATTTCTGCTGGAAAAACAGCGTCTGTCCGCAGTTGATTGCAGTGATTATGTGCCGCGATTCAGAGCAAAAAAACTTCAACTCTGTCTTTGACTTTGTCTCCCTTCACTATTGTGTTCTTGTAGTTAAGGTCTCTGGCAACTTTGTATATGTATTTGCTGATGGTGATTATGTACTTATCTGATTCTTTGTCACCTTCCAGGATGCATGGTAGGTCAGGATCTCAATCACAACACATTATAGCGGCATCCATATGATTATGAACCATCGCGGTTTACATACATTTAGATTAAAAGGTGGACACCGAGTGAAACGCGTTGGAAAAACACGCAGGTTGTCTGTTGGAGTGTGAACAAAAATAGGTGGCGTCTGTGTGAAAAGGGCTTGTGAAACCTTTGCTAAACATTGTCACCTGTGGCCAGTAGTGGTACTTACATGATAGTGAAGGCTAAAATGCTATGGTATGGTTATATCCAGACTTACCAGTGATAATAAACTCAGTGAACGACTCATTACTGTCAGCTTAACAGCATTATCGAGGCTAAGCTACTGAAAATTAGCTAATGTTAGCCATCATATGCCACTGGTCAAAGTAATACTGGACTTAACTTGTAATTTACTGTATGTATATATCTAAAAAGTCAGTCTTTACTACTGCTACTGTTGCTCATCATATTTTATCGGCCATGCAGAGTGATTTACCGGGGCCATTTTGTTGATTTGGCATCTATTTTCTCAGCACTGAATGGACAAAAGATTAACAGTTCTGTCTCCATGAAGCCTGTCCAGTTGCACTTTGACTGCAGAACTTCAGACTTCTGGACCTCACTCCCATGCAAAGTGGCAAATACAGCATGGATCAGACATCTCAATGAGTGGGGGTGTGTGCAAGTGCGATGAGGTGACTTTACAATTTGACACCGTACTCAGTTCTAATGTGATCTTTGCCCTGGCTTCAGTAAAGCAACTACACAGTTTTTAAAACACACGGAGACATAGAAAAACATGTGTTATTGAGTTCAGCAACACAAACGAACAAGTAACTGTTAGGAGACAAAGGGCCCTATTTCGACGATCTATGGTCTAGCATCTTTGGAGGATAATACGGCCGCGAAGTGAGGCGCAGTGAGGGGTGTGTGCAACTCTCTGTGGATCAGGCGGGACGGGTCATAAAAATAATCATCCTGATAAAATAACTTGTGGGCTGAGAGGCCTGAAATACATCCTTAATGAGGAAAATAGCAATGACACCACCGACAGCTCACACACAGTCCAGATTCTTAGAGTAAGATAGTTTGGAGTGAAGCAGCTGTCTTGATAAATCCTGACGTCCTTTCTTTGGAGAGTTTCCTCTTCAGCTTTAAGTTTTACTGCTAAATTGTGCCATGATGTTTGTTGCAGTGTCATTACTGCGTGCATGGCAATGTTTAACATAACTGCAGGCGGGGGAGGCATAGGTGGGCGAGTACACTACGCCGAGCATATGATGGAGCCCAGAGACTTATGTCCTCCATCGCTGAAACATACCTCAGTGGTTTACTTCAGTCTAGGAAGAATATGAAAGTTCTCCTGTATATTTTTTGCAATAATTTGCAATGCGATCATGTTTTATATAAGAGTTGTTTTGGGTATGTTAGTGGAAATGCACAATTCACAAGACATCGTATGAAATCAACAAACACATCCTCAACTTTCACCACCTCTTTTAGCCCAGACATCCGCAAGTTAGGGTTTGTTTTCCTCAACTTGCCCATGTGGAGACGTAAACTCTGGGACTCTAGGTGTGATTTTCTGACAATTTAAGACAGATCCAAATGATCTGACACATTGTGAGAAAAATGAAATTGAGAGGCAATGTCTGTTGAGGATAGTGACACATACACCTCTCCAGCAGGAGAGCACACTGTGAGGGGAGGAAGAGAATGATGACGATGAGGAGGACAGTGATTTAACCAAGGTGCAGAAGGTCACCTGCTGTGGTCTCCATGATCAGGGCACGGAGAGGAATGGCTAAAAACAACAACCACATCAGACAGAAAGGAATCAAAAGTCAAGCAGAAAAAACTGAGTAAAAGAGGAACCAAGAGAAGGCGAACAGAGCAGACATGACACCATCAGACTAAGGGAAAGAGGCAATTTGTTGCGAGCTCTAGGGACATAATGGATAATTGAAACACTGGTTTTAAATGAAAGCAAATTAACTAATTAAGAAACGCCATAATTGAACATAATTAAGTATTTGAAACAAAGCAGCTCAGCTATCAGGACCTTGATAATAATTGGTTAACTGTTCATGAAAATTCATTCATTTAGAAGAATAGGTGTGTGTATTTGTATTCAGGTTGTTTGTGCATTTAATCCTGAGCCCACGTACTGTGTGTTCAACATGTGTAGGGTGTAACTGTATCTTTACTGCCTTATTTTGTACTTAACAACCAATACGTTCTCTCCAGTCTGACAGAACCTACCCAGAGTGAATGGGGCTGGAGGATAAAGCCACGTTGTCGAGGTTCTCTGTGCCCCAACTCAGTCGGTACGAATCCCTCTCGTTCTCTCTAGCAAGTGACGTAACCTGGAATCAGAGAAGATGTTAAAGGAAAAGAGGTGACAGGTTGCTCTACGTAATAGAATACCGATAAAGACTGTATCAGGCAAAACAGGGTAAAGATTCATCATTAAAAAATTCGAGATCTTTCAGATGACAACAAGCGCAAGACATTTTCAAAAATAAATACATAATCATACGAATCAGTGGTCAAATAGGTAGTCAGATTATTAGTACTAATATAATTATATAGTCCATTACCAAAGTTTTACATGAAGGCCATATTAATAACATTCTTATGTAGACAAATCACTTTTTATTTTTTAATAAATAAAAAGAAGAATAAATAGATCTTTTTAATCTTTATTAGTGGTTTGATTTATGAGAGATCTTTGTTTCTTATGTTTGGAGTTTAAAACCTTTAACTTCCCAGTTCTCAGTAACAATAGCCATCAAACAAATAATGAAATGTAGTGGAGTAAAAAAATAAGAAAAAAATCAATATTTCCCTCTGAACAACAGTGAGGCATTGAGTTATATAAATTACATTACAAGTACATCAAAGTGGTGCTCCAGCACACAACTTGAACAAATGTTACTTTCCGTCACCGCAGTGACTATTAGCTAGTGGCTGTGACTATATACTGTACCTGACAGTTGAGCAGCTCATCCATCATGCCTTCATGTTTAGGGGAGTAGTAGCTGTGGTGGGTTGGTGTGAAGGACCTGTCTGAACTGGAACAGAGAAGAAAACAGTCAGCACAAAACCACACAGGGACACTGCCAAAATAAAAGACTGACAGCACTGGGGCTAGCATTGTCTCACATACTTCTTACTTCATACATTTAACATAATACACTAAATTTATCTTACCAGTATAAGAATCTTGGACTCACATACAGCACTGTACTGACGTAACAATGTACTTAAACGTACTGCGAGGAACTTTAAAGTGGTTTAAAAAGGCATCAGTTTCACACTGATGCCTCTGTATGACCTACATAAGCAAACAAAACCATTAGTGAGATGATTGGCTATTAGAGCTTTCCTTAATATCTGTCACCAAGTCAGATTCCTTTTTATCCAGGTGGGGTTAGTCATGAAATTAAAACTCAACACTATATGCAAAAAATGAAAGTCTGTTGTTGCAGCTTCGTACAAAGCTAAACATGCTAACATACTCACACTGAAAATGTTAGCACGGTCATTAAATTAGTTTCGCATGTTGGCATGCTAGCATTTGTTAAATAGCAGTCAACACAGTGGAGTGTTTTGCAGGTATTTGGTCATAAAACAAAGATTTAGACACATTTTAAGTTTTGGCATGATGATGGAGCCACATATATGAAAAAAAAGGGGGGCACCAAAGTCATTAGGATTCATCCTCTGTAGACAATATATGTCTGTATAAAGTGTCACATCTGGGACAAAAGGGATGGACAGAGTACTAAAAAAACAATGCCATCCCTGGAGTTGATGTTTAGCGTTGACAAGAAACTCAAAATATGATTTAGATCATACTTAAATATCTAGTTTAACAAGGCAGGAGACACTGTGACCTGTGTCACCGGTCCCATGTAGACTGTTAAGACAGGTTAAATTCAACAGCGCTGAAGATTTAAAAGTCCAGACACTTGGCTAGCATCAGCACATACCTTTGCATTCGACTATGCAGGCATGACAAGGAAGACCAACGATGAAGTATGAGCAGGAGAGGTTGCAAAACACACACATACATATACAAACACAGGTGGTTAGTTGGTGAGTTTGTTGTCCTCGGCAGGAAAGGTGTCATAAATACAAACAGTTACAGACACAGCAACACAGCCCTATCGGTCAATTGACAGGATAAAGGTCAGTAAAAGGAGGAAGATCAAGATTGAAACACGGCTGGGCTTTTTTTTTTTTTTTTTTTAATCATGTAATTGTTGTCTGCTTGCTTGTTGGTTACATGTGACGGAGTTTGACGTACCTGTCAATGCGTCCCCCCTCCAGGCTGAAGCGCAGGTAGTTCATTCCGTCCAGGTACTGTCCCGGCAGGGAGTCGTCTCCCAGCTCCCTGAGGTCCTCGGCCCGCAGATACTCCCCTCCGTCACCTGTCATCGTGTCATCGCCTTTGGGAGAGCAGACAGAGAGTGAGCTTACGAAATGAGGTTTTTCGGTCGGATCACTATTGATGGATATGAACCTTCGCATCACGTGATCTAAATGAATATTGCACAGTAAAGCAAAAACAAGCAATTAGTCTCAAAGTAAATAGTGTCATCTGTATCATAGCAAAGCTCTACTGCTGTTCCACTACTGTACAGCAGGGGTGCAGATTCACCTGGGCCAAAATGTTCTGTATCAGCATAATGCCGTTTTTCCATTACATCTGCCTGCCTGGCTCTACGCCGTTTGACCAGGACAAGACTTCCACCACCACAAATGGTCTACTTGCTTGAAAGTGTGTCTCTAACCAATGACACGCTTGTCTCGATCCCCGCAGTACTATCGAAGAGTCGCCCCTAACAAACTGGCTCTGCTAATTCAGTTACAATCACGTTTCATTTACTGTTAAGTCTGCACAGTAAAAGCCCCCCTTTATTTAGTAATCTAAAAGCTTTCATTGTGAAGTGGCAACGGTAACTAAACATGACTCCTTGGTAAAACACAGCACATGTTTGAAAGTACATCAAGCATGACGAGAGAAACTAAAGAGATTCAGTTTAAAAGCTACAAAAGTACAGAGAGCTGAACTTTAAATGTATTTTAAAAACATCTTTCTCTCAGGTTTTCTGCACAGACACGAGTTTAGTATCGATTCAAGTGAGCAGCGGAAGTAATGATGGAAAAAAACAAATCAACACTGCCAGAGTTTGACTTTGCGCTGCCAACGGTGCTGATGGAAAAACGGCAATAGTCAGAAGGTGTTTTGTGGCACATTAACACTCTCGGGCATATGTGAGTCTGAAGAAGAGTATTTCGAACTGGGTTGACATCTTGCAACAGACACTCGGGTGATTAAAGTAGTCATCCGATGATTTAAAGCCAGAGGGATTTGTTAACATTTAAATTGAAGCAGATGTAGTTGCCTTTGGCCCAGGTCTGGCAGATAGTATTATGCTAGGCCAGCATAAAAAGTGAAATAAACATACTGCAGATAGACACAGATGTTCTGGTGCCATTAGTATACAGGCAACCTGGAGGAGGAAGAGCGTATGAAGATAGAGCAAATTATAGTTGACTCAGTTTCCCTAACTGTGTCCTCAAAGCAGGCCACTGCGATATTATACAATACACTGACGATGCGTATAAATTGCTAGGATTCCTAAGTTGCCCTCAACTAGCCTTCACAAAAAACATTTTTGGGCTGTCACATCCAAATCATTTTGTTTTTTGCTAGGACCCACTTGCACCTAACGGACCAGAACCTAAGTTTAGCTTAGCAGCTTCCAAGGGAGTTAGCATTTCCCAATGTGAGATTGTTAGGTTTTGTTATGGTTTTTGTCAACATTTATTTTTTCACTCAACACTTCGAGAAAGTCCAAAAGAAACTGCCCCTTTCTGTCCCTGTTACCCCCCTTGTTGTTTGTAATATTTTTGACATGTTCATTAGCAAGCTTTCCATGTGTTGGAAGATATATTTATGAATTTTGGACAAAGTCGGGTAAGCTGTTTCCCCACTGCTTCATGCTAGCTAGCATAAACATGTCATGACACTAGCAACCTATGCAACTTTGAACTATATGATGGGGCTATTATGGATCTTCAGTTCAAATTCAGAAATTAAGTACGTAAATACATTTCCCAAAAGTTTCCTTAGATTTAAGGAAATAAAGTGTATTGATGCTTTAAGCCAAACATGATTTTCTTATGAGACCGTCATGAGGCAAACCGTCTTGGCTCTCCACAACTTTGGCTACTCTCTGTGCATCACCGGTCTCAAAACATCACATTAAAGTTAGTATTGTAGCTTTCATTCGTCATGCTTAACACACAGCCCCACTCCTGGAAAAATCCGAACAGCAAGTCGTCACACAAAGCACCGTGCTGAATACCTTCCTCCTCGTCCATCGAGTCGTCTGATATAGCGTCATCATCAATGCATCTCAGTGCTGTGGGTTTGATAGCACAGTCACTCACTACCTCTTAAAACCTACTAATGCCAGACTTCAAACTGGCCTTAAAAGGAAGACAGAAGCATGTAACACAATTTGAGCTTAAAATACCACTAAGGTATCTCTTTCCATTCGAGGGCTATGCTGTCGGTTGATGTTGACAGGCCTAAGTGTAAAACATGACTCACCCTCTTCATCAGAGACATCCAGCACTTCAGTCATGGTCTCTGGCACGTTCAGCTTGTGTTTCTCTGTCACAGTCTGGCAGCACGGGAGGAAAAAGATCCCATTAGACTCATTTTCACACCACACTCAGCTGTCTGTCCACTCAGTAGACCTGGCTGAAACCAATGTAGCATAATACGACAGCAGTGCAACATATACTATCTTCATGCAGGTTATAATGTTCAGCTTTTGTCCAAACAGTTGTCAGTTTGCATTATACTGAGATGTTTATCCAACATGTACTCTCACTAACATAAAAAGGGTGGACATTTCAATCTGTCACTTGCAACTAACAAATTAACAAATTTCCCCGTCTGCGGGACATTAAAGGATTTCTGATTCTGATTCTGAACAGAAAGGTAATTGTACGTTAATTAGCTCCAAACACGAGTTCTTAGTATTTGTATGGAAATGGAAATTTAAAAAATAATAACAAATCCAAAGAAATGTATTTGGTCAACAGATGTGATCCAGAACCAGAATTTCTACAATTTAGTTGAACTTTTTTCTAGACACCTGTGTTTTGTTTGGACCTGCAATTCATTAAAAATCTCAAAACTTTTCATTCAAATACATTTCTGTTAAGTCATCATCTATTCACTGACGCCTCCAACTTCTTAGTAAGGTGACCAACTCCTGTCACTGTGCCCTGCTGTGAACGGCATAAAATCATATCACTATTGCGCACAGAATGATGGATGCAGCCAGTTATTTTGACTTCTTTAGTAAAACAAAAACACTTTGCTGCACCAAGAATTCTGGGTGCTGTAGTATTAAACCACATTTCTGCTAGCATGAGCAACCACCAGCGTCAACAAACTTTGCTATTGCCACTTGAAATACTGTTGAAATAATGCTTATAGGAAAATAAAGGTCCTGTGTGCTAAAGAACATTCACATCTTAGCTAACGTTAGCATGGTCTTTGAACGGTGGTCAATTTGATCAAAATAGCTATGACGGAATGACGGAAATTTGAATTTTTCTTGACATTCCACACAAGAATTACTAATTGTTCGACGTGTGTGACTTTTGTGAAGTTTGCTAACGTTAGCATTGGCCACCATATGCTACTGATCATACCAAAGAAAGGCTGTATCACCAGAATTTCTGTGTGGATTTAACTGAAAATAGGTGTGTTATCTTCCTAATGAGTTTCGCTGTTGATTTGCAAGGGAATATGGATTTGGGAATAATGTGTTAGATCACCTTTCACTTACACAGCGTTGCTTTAAACTAAATGTTTCGGAACAATCGTTTATCACATGACGTCTTATGACATTTCCATTCCGCTACAGATTCTTGCTGTCTCTAACATGATATTGCACATCAGCATGTGACAGGAAATCAATTTGATGTTTTTAAAAATGTCATTTGTTAAATGTTATAGGTGTGTGACATACCGTAGTGGTGGTAATGATCTCCTCTGTGACGACCCTCAGCGTGTCCACCACAGAGATGTAGCCCAGCCTCCGAGCAATACCCAGAGCAGTGTTACCATTCTGGACAAGAACGCACAGTGAAATCAGACGTATATCGGAAATTATATATATTTATGCATATATACATATATGTGTGTGTGGGGCAGGGGTTTCTGTACACACCACAGTGATAGCATTGGGCTTGGCACCATTCTGCAGCAGAACATTGATGATGTGTGTGTTTCCTTGCTGGGCTGCCTGGTGAAGGGGAGTGTATCCATTCTGGGAGGGAAAGAACATGGCACATTAAAGTCAAAATGTTAAATCGACCATTAAATTAATTAATCACGTATACTACTGTATATATATACAAACTTATACTTATCAAAGCTGAATAATTTGTACATTGTAATGATGAGAACAGAGTCATTATAACATTAATTATATGTATTTTTTGTAACATTAAAAAGATCTTAATCATACAATGATGTACTGTTAATATTAAACATTAGAATCAACATGTGAGACATAATATTAATACTTGATGATATTAAGATAACTATTGAGAAATGCATGTAAAAATAGAAACTGAAGACGTCAGATGAGAACGTTTATCTGAGCTCTGCAAGCATTTACTTTCACTCAGTTTCGGTACCTTGGTCTTGGCATTGACGCTGGCTCCATTCTGAAGTAGGAAGTTGACCATCTTGGCGTTCCCATAGTGACATGCTACGATGAGCGGGGTGTATCCCAACTGCAATACAAAGACAAATCTGTTATAATCCTCAGATCGTGAATAAGACTAAAGGACAAGTTACACTGATGTGGCATAATTGTAAAAGAAAATCCGTCAATACGTTTGTGAGATGTGAGATGGCTTTCAATAACACTTTGTTACAACTGGCATGAAAAAACAGGGACTGCTCATACTTTGGTCTGTTGGTCGAGGTTGGCTCCGTTCTTTGCAAGGATCTCAGAAACAGCCACTTTGTCCTCCTGTGCTGCCAGATGGAGGGCAGACAGACCACTCTGCACGAGGAACACATACATACACACAGTTACTACATGCACAGCAGCCATATTCACACCACATTCTGTCCTTTGTCACTGTTCTATAGGCTAACGCAGCTAATCCGTGTAACAATGTGTAACACTGTAGCTGTAATTGCAGTAAACGATAGGTGAAAACCACACTAGCTGAAATGATTTAAGTGTCTTACATTATGTCATATACGCCCAACACCCTTGGCATGGTAATGTGATGCTGTAGTTTTGAGCATTTATTAATGTGTCACACAAATCCAGCGCAGGTTTGTACCTTAGTTTGCACATTGATCTGGGCTCCCTTGCTTATCAGCAGCGCAGCCATGTCCGCGTGGCCCTCCTGGGAGGCCAGATGGAGCGGAGTGACGCCCTGCTTGGTCAGAATGTTGGTCTCGGCTCCGTACTGCAGCAGCACCGTGGCGATTTCCATCTGGTTCTTCTTGGCGGCGATGTGGAGGGGAGTGTAGCCGTTCTGATGCACGGAGACAGCGAGGGAGAGAAAACGGCGTCACTGCTGGATCTTACCTTTTTTTTGTTTAGAAACTAAAATGAACTTAGTAGTTCATCCAGTAGGGTTGTTACGTAATCTTATTAGCACCAAATGCATTTAACGCCATATAAGTCCATTGTTTTGGCATGGTAGTAGTTTCAACACACACATATTACTGAAATAAAGTGAAGTTGACTAGTATTACAGAATAAGGCCTGCTATTTTCACCGCCAGCGACTCCCGTGTGTAGAGTTAAATCAACAGTGGATTTACCCTATTAAAAAGTAAAGCTTGCCTATCAAAGCATGATGCGTCTTCCTCTATTGTTCTCTGAAAAACTCAAATACTGTCAGTGAGTCACACTGTCGCGCTGGTCCTCTATTACCACGAACACACATCTTAGCTGACACAATCCAGGTGACGCGTACACTCTCCTGCTGCCCCAAGTGCTCAGTGGTACACAAAATGTCCTTTTTAAAGTCGAAATTACAATATACGGTATATATCTGTTGAGTAGGTCGACGAAAAAAACAAACAATGCTGCCTCATTTTATTTGTTAAATTGCTTTCCTCTGTCATATTATGTAGACCTATGTCCTGTTGCATACAAACAGAATATGCAAGGTAACGTTATGTTTGAATAATATGCCTATACTATTAAAAACGAAAAACATTTGAGCCAAAAAATGCAACTGAGTGTGAAAACGATCTGTTGAACTGTTAGTGCTCAAGGAGGAATCAAATCTACTGCCAAGTCGTACCGAGCCTGAATATCACATCGTGAGGTGAGAAACCCGCTGACACATCAGTCAACGTCTTCGGTGTAATTTCCTAGGTGAATTTCATCCTCTCTGCTTGATTGAGCTGCGTGTTCCTGACGTCTAACTTAAATTTGAAAGAAAACATATCTTTACTTCTGGCTTAACTTTCCTTGTACCATCTTATTGTCACTCAGCTCTCAGTATACTCCAGCACAGTGTCTGGAACTCTTCGCCGCGCACTCTCACCTTGGCCATGGCGTGGGGGGACGCTCCCTTATCCAAAAGCAGGAGCGCCACCTTCTGGTTATCGTAATGTGCTGCGACATGGAGCGGGGTGAGGCCATTCTGTAAGGGGACGGATGGTGAGCGCACATGGATTAAACAGCGGTTAGTGCAGCACCAAGCCATTAACACTACACACACAGACACAGTTAACGGTAAAGGGTTATAGGGGGAAGGCTGCAGGTTATATTAGACGGCAACAGGTGAAATGATCGCTGAGCGGCTCCTTATTATGATGCGAAGACGAACATATTCGAAGAAAGAAAAGGAACGTTGGTGTCAAAATGCTTCTGTTATCCGTTTTATGTTTTCTGGAATGAAACAAAGTTAATCCAAATGAAGTAACAACGGCTGATTTCATTGAAACTAGGCTTACCGGTCCTCCTTCAGTCAACTTAACCTCAATATAGAACAAACAGCAAACCGCTTTTAATTTAAAATCCTGCAGGAAAAGGGTTCACTAAAGCATTTACAGTAAAAACAGGAACAACTACAAGATACAGATTTTATGTTGGATAAATACCTTCCCAGCCGAATCAGGTGGAGCGCGGCGCTGCAGCAGAAGTTTGGCTACATCTAGGCTCCCGTACTTGGAGGCCACATGCAGGGGAGTGAAACCTTTCTGTGGAAAGAAGCAACCAGAGAGGAGATTGAGAGGCACACTTGAAGATGGTGAATGCAGGATATCTCTGCACAGCTGCTCAGGGCCTCCAGCTCTGGAGTGCAGAGCCAGACGTTCTGGAGGAATGCACACCCGGAGTTACATCGGATTCTGCTCTGATCTGGAGCTGTTGTGAGCTGATGTGAGGACAGCTCTGCTTTTCTGCTAATGAACACACCATTAAACAACCACCATTGCTGATGAAAATCCCCTTGTGACTTGTGTTCCTTTTCACTCTCTCTGGGAAGTTGAAGCGGCAGGCGATCAAATGAGCCGCTAGTTGCCTTAAGTAAAGTTATGGATTTCTCGGCATGAAACATTGTTGGACACATTTGTGACAATGTAACTGCGCAACTCAACAAACTACATCACAAAGGTCTAGCTATTCTTTTACAGAAATCTTACTTATGATCAACTTTTCTGTCAGTGGTTCCTCTGATCTCTCCTTATATCCAGAAATATTTGTATAATTTCAGTAAATAAATAGATGCAGATCAGTTTATTGTAAACATGTTTTAAGTCCAACACTTGAGGAGGTCAACACAGTAAAAATATTGTCTCTTTCACAGACACATTCTGTTACTGACATTTACTTCTGACATCATCATTGTATACATACATCATAGGTATGCGCTACAATGGTTTCTGATGAGCTATCTTCACCACCATGTTATTACTGACATAAAACAATAAAGACTTGGAGACTGCTGGCATGCTGATGCAATTCTATGTAACCCTAAATAAATTTTTTTTTTAAATAAAACAGTCTTTTAACTTCCACATTACAACCAGCAGAGGGGGCACTTTATCTACTTTGAAATACAGAACCAGGCTGGAGCTTACAGGAACCACATGATCAGTGTGTTCATGACCGAGCCCTGCCCACGGAGGGAGCGATCCTTTGTTTGCCAAACCCAGAATTATATCTGATGTAATAGGTGATCGAAGGAAAAAGAATGGAAAGGATGGAGAGGAGAGGGATGGAGGAGAAGAGAGAGGGTTTCCTGAAACCGAGGCCTGGAAAAAAAACATGTTGTTCAATGCAAAAAAAAAAAAAATTTAATTAAAGGATAAGGACCATTATAAACGTGCTTGGATGGCTGGAGAGTCTTACACTTGCGTGACAAGAACTTTCCCTGATCTGGTTTCCATAGCGACGGCCACACCCTTCCTCCTGAGAGACAGCCCAGAGAGAAAGGGGCGGGAGGAGGCACACTGAACGCACTGCATCAGAGGACGCTGTGCATCAACCAGGTGAAGGACTCATCCGTCCCACAATGGATGTACAGTAATGATCTGGACTGTGCAGCCTCCTCTGGTAAACACGGTGACGATGACAAATCACTTGACCGCATTCAGGCTACATGCACGATTCAGAGGGAGGCGGCTCTACAATGTCATCAATCATTCACCACAAGTGGGTCAAACAGAGACCTGCACATGCAGTAACACTCAGGCTTCAGGAGAGGCCACCATGGGACTGCTGTTTGCTGTGTACGCGCACTCCATTTTTTCATCAGTGCGTGACTTTAAGTTGCTGCTGCTGTTGCACATTTGTTACATTCATTTAATCCGGTTGTGCATTTCGTGTTTCCACAGATTTGGTTGATTTGTGGCAGAAACGGTTTGTTTTGATAAAAACACAGAGAGAGGCACTTACAAATTCAACTTAAAGAGTCAAAAATGATTCCAAAATGTAGTCATCAGATGGCTCATAGTTTGCCTATGCTTGGTAAGATGAGGTCACGGTTCTCCAAACACACAATTCGATTTTGTTTCCATTACTGACGGTATTGCTGTTGTTGAGCTCACGTCTGGATTTGACAATAACCGCGTGACTTAATCCTGGCGTCCTCTTTACAGGTTTGGGTTGGACTAGTTCAGTAAAATTCACCAAAAATAAAGATTCCAGAATTCAACACACACACACACACACACACACACACACACACACACACACACACACACACAAAAAAAACCTTCAGTGATTGAACAATAAACAATGGGAAAGGATCTCTAAAACACCTCAGACACTGCCAGAGTTATCTTCCTAGCAGGCAGTTGTCTTTTGTTGTGATACGATACGTGTCTGGAACTGTATCTGCAGGCTAACGGAAAGCTAGTGTTCAAGTGTTTTTTTTTCTCTCTTTCTTTCTTCTTTCTCATATGAATTGAAAGCTCATTTCAGCCAGTTTTCTAATTAAAATCGAGACATGGTGGAACGTGTACAGCAGGCTATCATGCTTGGTGCATTCAGGAGAGTTGGTCATAAACAGCCACCCCTTATCCTCATTTAATAAGACAATTAATGCTCCCTGAATGCTTCTATGAGAGGGATGTTGTAAAAGCGCTCGAATGAAAAAAGACAGAGCACGGTTCCTCGACCCACCTTGGTGGCCAGCGAGTGTGACGCTCCAGCCTCTAGCAGGACAGAGGCGGTCTCCACCTGCCCCTCCCTGGCCGAGATGTGGAGGGGGGTGTAGCCGTTGGTGGTGGCAGCATCTGGATGGGCCATGTGTTGCAGCAGCAGCTGCACAATCTCTGTTTTTCCCAGACGGGACGCAATGTGGAGGGGAGTCTGGTCCTCCTGAAGATGACACAGTAGAAGAGGAATGGCACCTTGGTGACGCAAAAACTACCGCCCTCTCTTGGCATGCCACTTTAGGTAACAGCCATCTTACCCGTGCCCTGGCATCCACTATTGCTCCATTCCTCAGCAGACATCTGACCACCTCCACCTGGCCTGCCCTGGCTGCCATATGTAACGCCGTTTCTCCACGCTGTAGGCACAACACACAGCAGCGTGCGGATCAGATCAGTCAACAAACACACGTTCAACTAAAATATTCATTAATCTAACCTCTGATGTCTCACATAAACCTACTAAATTACAAGAGAATACATTACTATCCTTTCCGTCACTTCCCCTGTCTCTGATTCGCATTACGTACAATGTTGCTGACGTCAGGCGAGGCCCCGTTCTGCAGCAGCAGCAGGACTATGTTCAGGTGACCCATGAAGGCTGCAACGTGGATCGGAGTCAAACCAGACTGGACAGAGGAAGGAAAGTAAAAGAGGCATGTCAATCATCAATATTTTTTTTTTAACTCAAGGAGAGCTAAGCGAAGGTGTTAACATGCAAATATGTGAATGATTTAATCTGGCAATTGCTAGCAATGTCTGTGGAGGCGAAAGATACTTCTCCAGACAAACTGGTTTGAAACAAAAATACAGGAACTGCCAGACTTTTGCGTTTAGATTGTGTCATTTTTTCTTCTTTCTCCCATTATCATATATCATTCTGCATTAAAAAAAAAAGGGAAGAAAAACAAGAAACGCATTAAATGTACAATGTTTCTTCCTGAAGGAGATGTCGATCCTTTCCTTTTGTTTTGCAGATCAGGAAGCTTGAAAAGTAGCCCAGGCCTGATCGCCTTGTTGCTACTGTCCCAACAAGGGCCTTCTGCACAAAACCCTGGGCAGAATGGCATGCTGGTATATCCAAGCCTTGAAATGACCAGGCAACCCAGACTTTTCAGTACTGGTAAGCCAGGCTTCAAAGTCACAGCAGGTTTTGTGAATTGCATCTGATTCCCTCGGGCTGCAGTAAAAGAGTGTCCCCAGGGTCTTGACTGGCTTTTCTGACGGTGTTGGAATGATGGTCTCAGAAATTGTGAAGTGGAACTCCACAGGTTTCCCCTTTTCTTCAATACAAGGTACCTTCTATGGCGTGAAGCTCATCCTTGCCCATGAGATGAGCTTCTCCAGTCCTTTTCAAAGAGGAGCTTTGACAGCCGCTGGGAAAAGGTGCTGTAAAAAATATCTTGCCTTCCATGCTGAGCAGTGAGGTGGTTCTAAGCCGGTCAGTTCCTTTGGAGTTCTTCTCCCTGAGGGATCCAAATGGCCTCAGGATTTTTCAGCAGTTGCTAAAGGAGTCTCAGACAGCGTTTGTGCACATTGTACGGTACCCACTAGGCCCGGGGGCAGAGGCTGATTGAGCCAGTTACACAAAAATAATCTTGAACCGCCTACATCCACTACCATCCGGACCTCCTCTCTTGTATGACTGTTTGGTTAAGACACACATGTGATAGCAGCCAGGCCCTGACCCGTCGTGTACCCCCCCCCCCAACTAGGTTCAAAGAAAAACATTTTTTGTTCATTTAGGTTGCACTCAGGTGTGTTACTCACCTCTGTAATGGCCTGGATAGAGGCTCCATATTTGACCAGCAGCTCCATTACTTTCACTCGGTTCTTCTTACAGGCTATGTGCAGCGGAGTGAAGCCATTCTGTCGGTTAAACATGGAAGCACACGGTGAAGGGTGAACCCAAACAATAAGTAACATTCATCTTAGCCGACTGAGTCTGCATCTTAGAACTCATTGAATTTCTGGAAGAGGATTAAAAAAGTTTCACAGCATCTCTGAGTCATACCAGCGCCCTGGCGTTGGGGTTGGCCCTCTTGTCCAGCAGCAGCTTGGTGACTCGGTAGTGACCGCAGTGCGCGGCCACGTGTAACGCCGTCAGGTAGTCCAGCGTGACGTCGTCGACGGGAGCCTTGTGCTGCAGAAGGTGTTTGACACAGTCGACGTGGTCGCCTTGTGCCGCCATGTGAAGAGGAGACAGCCCATTCTGGGACGCGGAAGAGAGGTAATGATGGAGATACACAGTGGAAGATTTTTATCTGATCTTATCTTTTCTTCGATCATCGTCATAATAAAAAAGATAAAAGAAAAGTGAATGATGGACTAATATCTATTTTTGTTTGTAAAATGAAGCAGAGAGTGCTTGAAATGTATATATCCACAACATTGATAATATACATTAAAATAGTGGACATTCAACATTTTAGCCTAGTTTGGCGCATTGACTGGAAATAGGGGACCACACTAGCGATATATCAAAGAACCATTACTTTTGGTATTACAGATTTTTCACATTTTTCACATTGATTGAAATGTTTACGCGCTGTATTGCATCGTAATCTGATGTAAGTACACTGTTCAACACACACACACATATAGTGTATGTGCAAAAAGTAAGACCGTTCCTTTAAAAAGTTTCAAAAGTTATCGGCTGCACCACAAACAGCCTAAAGAACTACATTATGATTCAGTCTGTATACAATCTGTATTGGACTACTAAATGTACAGAACCCTATAACGTATGAAAATAATAACTCTGAGGATGTTGTTTTATATGTACACTACTTGTGACACAGCTTGAAAAGGTGACTTGTGTAACACGCGTCCATCCCTTTGACTGTAAAAGGTGAAAGGTGAAGTGACACACCTTGGTCCTGGCCAATAAGGGCGCTCCTCTCTCCAGCAGCAGCTCCACAGATGTGTCGTGCCCACTGCGAGCTGCACAGTGAAGGGGGGTCAGTCCATCCTGTAGGACAGCAAAAAGTGGTTTCACTCACTTTACATGCTGAAGTCCTTAACAAATAACTCATTAGCTGCTGTAATGTAAATGTAGCCATGTTTCTGTCCAAACGCAGGTGCGGCCAGCGACTAACGCGGGCTGGATGTCGTTCGTGTTGGTTGGAATCGAAATACAGCTAATAACGCGGCTGCCCTGTGAGCCGCCACACACCAACAGAACACCACAAAGGGTCAGGTCGTCCATCCAGTCGGATACTGAATTTAATCCGCTGACCCGCTGAGGTCCGGCTCAAATGACAACAACAGCATTAAGCTCACATTCACATCTGTTGTCACTAATGGAGATGATGATAACGAGCTGGTCATTTTTATGCTCCTGTGGATTTAATAGCAGAAACATTTGACCCCTGTGGAGAAAAAGGGGGAGGGAAGGGGAAGATGCGTATCGTGGGCGCCGTTTTGATATTAACTCCCATTTAATCGGGATGATCAGTCTGTAGTTCACGACTAAAATGATATTACAGCGCCATAGTTCTGTTTTTCACGATACTCACCCGTGTTTTAGCATCAATCTGAGAGCCCCGGTCCAGCAGCAGGCCGACCATGTTAGTGTTGCCACGCTTAGACGCCACATGTAGAGGAGTTATCCCATTCTACAGCGGGGAGAGAAAATCCAGTTTAATGACGTAGCAAGGCACATTAAAACATGTCAGTGTTTTGATTAATGACATTTTAATTATCAATTTAAAGGTTAATGACATCGAGATTGAAATCACACTCAGCTGTATACCGTTGCACATTTTCTTAATCAATTAATTGAAAAATATGAAATACAGTAAAAAAAAACAAAAAAAACATTAATCCTCAAAAGCAATACAAACGTAATTCTTTAAATAGTGATGGCTCCCTCAAACATTTTAACCACACATGATTTAAAACAACACAGCCAATCCCACGAGGCCCAGGAAGAAACGCTTCTGAACTCCACCTATCATGCAAAGCGCACATTGTTTTCTTCTTTTCTTTTTCCCGCAAGAGGTGAGAAAGGAGCTATTTTCGATCCAAACTCACACGGATAAAAATAGAGCAGCCAAATTTGTTCTCAGGATTATACTGACTGAACTGAAAGGACAAAATACATATCTGACGGGCCAAGAATGAGAGTTAGCAATGTGTACTGCTGAGGTAGCTGGGGGTGCGGGGGGGACAAGAGATGTCTGGCCTTTTCAAAACCTCGGTTAAAAGACGAGGCCCACTTGAAGAGGGCTGTCTGAAGGCTTAAGAGAAAGGTATGACAGAGATGATACAGGGACTGAGATCTAGATTCATGTAATACTTATTGTGTAATACCTTCATTATGGCAGCTTCGAGAGAACAACACATTTAAAAAAAGAAGAAGAAAAAAAAAATCCCCCTCAATATGACGGCGACTAATTTGTGAAATATGGCATCGGCTCAGCTTTGGCAGCGTGAGAGAGAACGAAGCTGGACACCAGGCTGGGCCTGAACACATCCTCCGAGACGGCTTGAAGTACATTTGAAAACGCTCTGCTTTAGTTGCCGTTCCTTCGATGTCTCTCTGCTGACTACCCAGTCTGCTCTGATTGATCAGCTCACATAAGCTGAAATTACAGTGGCTATTGGACTGTCGACAACATAGTTCAGTAGACATCTCTGCAACTACGCACATAAATAGAGCGGCGCACGAATGAGTCTTCAAGCCCGGAAACAAGTTACCGTTTTTGGACAACCGGTTTTCTCACCTCAAAGCTGATGGGTTTTGTAATAACGTCTGTAGGTAACACAAGCCAAACAGATTCTCACATTTTGTTCTTTGACTTAAGATAAACCAGTAAATACCCCACGTTTGAATTATTGAGCATTTGTCAAAAAAGGTGGCTGGTGTCTAAACAAGTTACAAGCTATTCTAACGCCTTACATTAGCTTTTCACTGCTAGAGATTTAATTGACATCATAAAAGCGATGTTGATCTGTGAAGATTAACTTGATGCATAAAACCTGTAAGTAACACGAACTTGTGTTTGACAGATTTTCTGCAATAATCCAAAATCAGACTCAAAAACCCCATACATGTAGGCTTTTTGTGGAGGAAGCCAGGGTTATAACTTCAAGGGTTAGCTACAAAAATGCACCATCGCTACAGCACTTTGACATCAACACTTGTTGATAAAATTTTAAACCAGCCATATCTTACATATAGCCACTTTAAGAAAAGTACATAGAAAAATAACTAGATACAAAAAAGTGAGAAAAACATACAACACAAATTGAATTTGCTAAAGTCAAAGTGCAGAGCTCTCCTGGACACTGGAATTTTTTGAAAGTTTCCGATTAGAAAATAAAGGTAATGGCTCATAGTCCTGATATTCAGTCCCCAACAATAGTGTATGAGTGTGCAAGTGTTTCAGTAGAATTACTGATTTGATCCAAATAACCGTGCGTATCAGGGAGGGATCCTACCCTTGCCGTGAAGTCGACTGCCGCCCCTCGGTTCAGCAGGAGCGTGGCCACATTAACGTTGCCATAGTGGGCAGCGATATGCAGGGGGGTGAATCCACTCTAGAAGACAGACAGGAAAAGAGAGGGACACACAGGAAGGGGGCAGAGAGGTCAGACGTATTTACTTCACGTCCCCGAACTCACTTATCTTGATCTTTCCCAGCATGCAGCAGTCGCATCAAGCATCGAAGGTGAACGAAAATTGAACCAAAGCAAAGAGAAAGTGAACAGAAAACAAAGTCACGGGAAAAGGAAACTGAAAATCGAAATTTGAAAGTATTCAAGTCAGAATACGTAGCACCCATACACACGACCCCAATACACACTTCCATGCAAATTATCAACCAACGAAACAAATGAAAAAGGCAGAGCTTTTTCCTCTGCCCTTTAAAGAAAAACAAAACAAAACAATTTGAAATGAAAAAGAAAAGCAGAACACACGGATGTACAGTACACACAGATTGTCGTCAAGATTGACATGAAGATGGACAAACAATATTAGGTACCCAAACGACACCAAATTATAGTAAAATCATAACTTGGCACGTGACAAGAAGGGTAGATTTCTGATCAACACCAAAGTGCACTATGTCAACTGTACATCGTAGAGGTATCAAAGAGTTAGCAATGAGAGATATATGAGAAAAGTTAGAGATTGCAAGAGCAGGTTTGAGGAGTTGTGAAATTCTTGCCTTACCTTGCCATTCTGTAAGTGTGGTCCGATTTAATGTGGAAAAGTTTGTTTACAAAGTGTGAAGAATACAGTGACTAACGTGATGGTTTAAAAACTTTACACAGTCAAAAAAGCTTAGAATGGTGCAAATGAAGGTAAGCGTGGATGCAACATGCTATTCAGCGCCAGGTCTTTGGCCAAGCAGGTCATTATTTGTATGGCTTCCCATGCCATTACTGATTTGCATTGTTTGCAGTAGGAAAAGAGTAAAAAATTAGACGTCAGTAATTTTTCTTGTGTAGCCAAGCATGCATTTGAAAATACTTGTTCAGGTAGCTGGTGAGTATGGAAGACCGGGGCTGCCAATATTAGAGTAAATTCATCAATTTCAGTATTTCACCACTGTAAATATCATCTTTTCCTAAAACTGTCTATGCTAAAGAAAGTTGAGAATATTTTTATTTTTATTTTTTTTTTGAAACTGTGAGAAAACTGGGCTGAGAGGCAAACCCTACAAAAACCACGGCCCCTAAGCGCTTTAGCTTGAAAGTGACGCACTGCGAGTTGGACAGTGCTTGGTTTCAACTTCAAGCTGGTCTCAAACTTTTCGTATCACGGCATCTCGATTCGTTCCTTCGGCACCGCCTCAGTTGAGAATTTGCCCTGAGTTTCACGCGAGGCTGCTACGTCGATCCCACCTTTATGCCGAGAATTTTTGACGGGAAGTCTGAGTTGATTACGCAATCATAGCGAACAGACTTTGACGACAAAGGCCAAGAGTTTGGGTAAAAGCCTGGGTTGGGTGCCTAAGTTTTCACTATGATTGACCATAGAGACGGGCATACAAAACATGCAGCGGCACCATCTGTAGATTGAACAACAGCACTAGATCTGACAAAAGTGCAAATGAGGCGTTGAGACAAAAAATTGTGTTTACTTTTTCACATTTAAATCTGTGTGAAAATTCTATTGGAAAAAAAAAAAATACTGCTGTATAACGTTAGCATAAAATGGACTATTATTTCTAATTTCTAATCTAAATTTGAACAAGTTTTAAATTTGTAAATATATATTTTTTTAAATTTAACCTCATCAGCGTACAGATGAAAAGTTACATCTCAATTTGAATGAATCAAATTGTTCTTTATTTTTTATTTTGGCAGCACCAGCCTTCCATACATAAGAAGTTATGCACTGTATGCAGTATATTGCTATTATTTAACCAGTACTGTCTTAAACTAAGTAGTTCATAGTGCATCTCTAGAAATCATGCATAACAACACATACGGACAATTACAAGACAGACTAGTGGACAGTATACATTCACAGCTCTTTCTTAAAATTCATCAGCACAGTATTCATCCAATCAAAACCTTGCAGGAGGGAAATGTAATCATTTGAAATGAATCACTAAACCGCACATCTCAATGAGGATGTTGTTTAGTTTGTTTTGTTTTTTTTCTAAGGCTCGCACATGACAAAAACAAAGGGGGATTTCTGAGCCAGTGATAAAATGAATATAAAGTTTAAAAAGAAAAAAAAGAAAAAAAAAGAATGAAATGCATACAGACAGAATGAATAAACAAAATCTTAAGCCAGAAACTAAACGGAAGCAGACTGTGCGCAGTCCCTGAGCGCAGGACGCACGGCAGTAGCTTGGCCATTCGTGTTAGCCGTGCATGTTGGCCTCTCGATATAACAAAGTAAAGAGAAAGGGTGGGGGAAAATGAACCAAAGGATTTCTTTGGGATCTCTTTTACACCATGCAGTGCTGTGGAAGTGGGGGGGAAAAAAATAAATAAATGGTGGCAGGAAAGAAAAGATAAGTAACAAAGGGGGATGGGACTGTACAGTGAATCTGTGGAGAATTAAAGGAGCATTGTGTATACCTCAGTAGTCCTATTGACCATCATCTGAAGCAGGAGGAATGAGGGAGGGAAAGATCAGTTCAGTTAGGCTTGTTCAACACATCAGCGCACTGCAGGGCGGACGCGCACAGCAGCTCCGAGGCTGCTGTGCAGTCAGTTACAAGACCGGCAAGTGACGTGGCTGGAGCGGGTTAGTTCTCTTCGTTGTGTCAGTGCAAGATTCACACAGAGGAATGCAGAACAGAGCCTAAGATCTTCTTGAGAAGAAACCGCTGATGATTTGCATTATTGATCAATCTGTCTTTTGTCTCACGCAGTTTAATTGTTGGCTGTTAAACTTTAAAGCCGCACTAAATTAAATACTGATATCGTATTATCAGTGCAGAGCTATGCCAGGAGATTACGGGTGAGACTTAAAGTTTCCCGCAGATTCCCTTTAGCACAGGTAGATATCGCACTAATCTCATTATTCTTTTGGCCATGATAATTGAGAAAATGTTTTGACAAGCCCTAGTTGAAAGGTTGAAAAAAAAGTTTGGCTAACCTGGTTTTGTCTACAACTTCTCTGACTGTGTTGGACTTCTTTTTTTTTTTTTTTAACAATGTCGGCTCTCTGCGCTCCATGACAGCTACACTGTTGATAGCAATCTTTGTTCAGAGAACAGAGATGTAAGCAGACCATTTTAGGCAGCCGTCCCCGCTGCTTTCCCGAGGCATCTGATTAGAACTGTGCCCCGTGTGTGACAGCGATACGCGTTTGATGCGTCTGAGTGTGACTGCACGTGGTGCCGTTTATAGCCGTTCTCCTCCGAGCCTCTTCATATGACTCATACAGGGGAGCGCAGGACTGCATCACAACAGTTGAACGCATATATCTCGCGTTACACTAAGGCTGTATACCCTGAGCTACTGCAGCCGTGTTTTGTTACATAACGACATAATCGGTGCCTTTGTTGAAATATACTGCAGCTCCCGTAGAGGCAATATTCAACGTTCGGGAGCAGATTGATAAACAAAACTTGTAGTGCGGTAAATCACCATCACCCTAGCCACGTCACTTAAAGCCACTGTTTCGTTATCGGAGGCAACAGTCACAAGTCAAGATCAGCGTTCCAACATAAACAGGTAACAGTGAATTCCCGCCAATACCGAAATGACACGTTAAACCCTCCCATCCCTTGCGGACCGTCGAAAGACAATCTCAAAATTCAACCCTCCACCACCCCCACCCCCCCACTGGTTGCATGCAGCCTTAAGTATCACCACCATACAACCTGCAGACAGTGGCACACTCCATGCAGTGGACAGTGCTACACTTAGACACCGGTGCAGCGAGGCAGGAGGGGGTGATGGGGGTAGTAGTGTGAGGGAGGTAAGCATTGAAAGTAAGGGGAGGAGAAAAGAGGGAGAGACCCAGTTAGTGGCAGGACCAGGAGTGACGTGGCAGGCACAGAGACACTGAATGAGAGAGAGGGAGAGAGACACAGAGAGGTGGCACAGACAGACAGACAGACAGATGGAGACTCCAACACACAATACACAGGTACACAGTTACATGGGAAAGTATATCACGGCATATACGTGGTCTTCTGACACACAAAATCGTACATAAATGTTTTTTAAGGGACCCTATTCACACCCGCTGCGATCTGGATAACTATCTTATGATCTGCTGTACCTACATGTTTTGTAAAGAAACATTTCTTTAGCTTCTGAGATCGGGCAACTAAAATCACCTCGATCGAGGTTGAGGAAAGCTTGCTGTGGTATTGAGGTTCCATGAAACGGCCAGCGGAGCGACATTTCCATCGACCTAGTAGCGTGTTTCCTGTAAAAACATGCAGCTAGGGAGGGAATTGTATATTGGAATGCGGTTTATAGTAGCCAATAGTGCTACGCTATGTCATCCGCCATAGAGCTAGCGATCAGCCGACTGAGGACTGACAACTGACAGCGAACACAGCCGGGCCGGGATGGAACTGCGCAAGACGACTGCACGGCTAACTGAGCTAAGTAGCTAACAGCAGCCACATTTGGCAGCCGTTGGCGGTTACTTTAGCGAACACATTTTTGTTCAAACTATGAAGTCGTTTTTGTTTTTTTTTTCCGTAGAAAAAGTTGTGTTTGTGAACAGTAATCCATAACTTCTGGCCTCACCCTTCTGGAAACACTCGGGTTGTGTCCTTCTCTTTACTCATCCATGGCACCATTATCAACCATGTTTAAAAACGTTAAAAACGTTTTCCAGAAATTACAGACTCTAGAATAATATTAAAGACAACCTACAAAATGACTTTTTTTGCCCCTGCTGAGATATATTACAAGACTTTAAATTAAAGTTGACCACTGAAGAGGTTTGTATATCATTATCATTTTACTGCTTCAAATAATTTAGTTGAATATATTTCAAAGTTGAGAGTTAGAATTATCATAACCATAAGTAGAACTGCGTGCCTACACATTACATATGGTTTTAGAAATTGCCAAGACCTTGGGTAGGTAGAAATGTCACTGCTACAGGCTTAGGAATCATGACTCTGGGTGGAAACCTCATTGCTAATGGTACTGACGTCGTAATGTCATTACTACAGCTCAGCCCAAGCACAAGAATTCTACACAACTGGACCGTAACATCTTCTCCCAAGCTATTGTTTTTTATCAGCTTTACTCGCCCATGTTGCATAATGAGCAAGAAAAATGAGATCTTGAGATTATGACTACAGGATATAATGACAGAGTGCGTGATCAGACTGATGATTATCAGAATAACTTATCCAGAGGGAGATCACATTTTAATAGCAGATGTAAACAAGGTCTGTCCATCCAAAGAGTCTACAAAGCACCCGTGGGTGATCCCCAGTGTCAGTATTCTAAAGTCGTTGATGTTTTTTGCCGTCTGCATTCTGTACCTCAAACATCACCAGATCCTACGACAACCTCATATAATCCAAACACTTCATAACAGACGCAGAATAGACATATTGGCACAAACACGTAGCAGCACACTGGCTCGACTTCCACACATGCCAACGCATCAGATCCAGACGGCGCTATGGGCGTACCTTCGACTGGACATCAGCGTTGTGGTCGTTCTGGAGGAGCAGGGCGGCTGACTTGGTGTCGTCCTTGCGGGCAGCAATGTGCAAGGCCGGAAGGCGGACCTTGCCTTTAGTATCATTCTCCAGTAAGATAGAGACCACCTGGTTGTGGCCCTGTTGGAGGGCAATGGCCAGAGGGGTGAAGCCATCCTGAATGAGGGAAGACAGGGAAGAGAAGAGAAGGTAAGAGAATTACTTCCATCTGGTTCTCAAGAAATCCTCCATCTGGGAATGTTGCGCAAGTCTTATTATAATATTTAACACCTACAATATACTCAAATTCATATATACGTATATACATTTAAAATAATTTTTCAGTACAATGTACATTTCTAAAGCACTAATTCCATACAGAAGCTGCTATTTCACCACTCTGCTTTTTTGAGCTTTCATTTTTAACACCAACCAGTTTTACACTTAACACTGTTAAGCCATCATCAATTTATTATAATGCTTCCTGCAAACGTTTCAAGTTAAAAGCCTACCAAGACGGGGAGGGACTTTGCTGCTTGTATAAGGCTTATTTAAAGGTTCATACTTTTATTTTGGATGTCTACTAGAAAATGTAGAAAACAAATGCTTTTGTATATTATGTATATTCTTTCATACTGTCCATTTCTGCAGCACTTCTATTCATGCTCTTTCTGCTCTGATTGGTCAGCTTTGCGGGCACCACCCACCAAGATTCTGCATTAGCTCTGTTGATGTTTTTGCAACCATGGCTGCGCTGGAGGGCGAGGATTAGGGCAGCGATTGTCTGGTTGAATCATCACACTGGGCACAGTTTCAGGCTGTGCGCATTTAACTGTGGATTTTCTATTGATAGTTTCACAGTATTTATATAGCACCTGCTTTATAAAAAAAAAAAACAAAACAACAATCTACAATATTGGACCTTTAACTTTGATCAACAATATAATAACCATATAATTTTGTACAGACATTTATTGTTCCCAGGTGAAGAGTAGTGATCACTTTCCATTTAGCACCATCATCAAGTTTTTCCAGGTTTTTTTTTTAGCCGCTCTAGCAGCTCTGGGGATGGCAACGTTGATCAGTCCACCGCTTTGTGTGTCGACAAACGCTGGATAGATTGCCATCAATCTTTGTACAGGCATCATGATTCCCAAAACAGTGTGCTCTTTGTTGGTCTCATAACTTTCTCTTGAGTGCCACTGTTGGCATTTTTCAAGCAGGAGTAAAATGTCTCAACAATTTCCTGGATGGATTGCCCTGACATTCGGTACAGAAATTCATGTCCCCCTAATGGTGAATTGTTCTCACTTTGGTGAGCCCCAGAATTCTGATACAGCACCATCAACAGGTCAAATCCTTAAAATGTCAAATACTTTATGTTTTGCTTATGCAGTGCTTATTAATCAGCTGAAGGGTCTTCTTACCTCTGTCGCAGTGCTCTGATTGCCTCCATTCTCGAGCAGGTATCGCACCACATCCAGGTGATTCTCCTGGGCGGCCATGTACAGGGGAGTGAATCCATTCTAACAGCACACAGGCAAATATAAGCAGGTTACCAATCAACTACAGGTCGTGCAAAAACACCAATTCAACCAAACACTTCTCAAAGTAAGTTCACCGCTCTCAAACATGATAGTTGTGATGAGTAATACAAGCGGAACAATTGTTAAAGAGGCTCACCTGAGACTGTGCGTTGATGTCGGCGCCTCGCTTGACCAGGAGCTTCACCACTTCAGCCTGACCCGCTAGGGAGGATATGTGAAGTGCTGTGTTTCCTTTCTGGATAATTTAAATACATAGAGGGAAAATGAGAACAAGCATTTGCTTACCATAATAATGATGACCAATACAAGGTGCCACACTACTAAGCATTTTTTTTTAACCTTAATGAAGGGCACTATATGTGAATTTAAACAGTTCAGCTGTACTGATGAGTCACAGTCTTAACTCTTTATTTTAGCAAAGGCTAATGGCTATTGCTAACACACAGCGGATGAGAGTAGAATTTCTACATAGTTCGATGCCAAGGGAGCTAGCTGTGTAGCTGGTTGCCAACGGGACGATAAGTTAACACAATTTATTCAAGTCAACATTCGTATTTTGTTGTTTACATTTCAGCCAAGCAGAGGTACACATAAAGTGGATTGTGCAGCACAGCTAATGAGCTATAATGGCTTACTGCATTCGGACTCTCTAGCTCTCAATTCCCCCATATGTCAGCACTGTCAGTACATTTCGGTCAGGTGCCAACATTTACAGATTTTTTTTGGCCTCCACAAAGTACATCCACTGAAATGGATAGATTTTTCTCTTTAGTATCGCTGTTTTATATGACCAGGCCTTTATTGGTTAAATACTATCACAGATTGTCCTATTTATTCTTATCAAAATGCTCTGAAAGAAAGGTATGTAATAAATAGGGAAAACTAAAATTTGTCTGCATGAACAGTTCAAAAAAGTCAGCCTAAAATGTCAGTTTGTAGTCGGACAATGTGTAGAATTCTGACCGTCTGGTTTTGATATGGTTTCCTTATTGTCATCTCCAAGACTTTTCAGGAACCAAAGTTCTCTCAGTGGGTAGCTCAGATTAACCCACCTTTGTTGCCGAATCCACCGCTGCACCTCTATCCAGCAGCTCCTGGACCAGATCCACATGTCCCTCCTTGGCTGCCAGGTGGAGCGCGTTAAGACCATTCTGGAAAAAGACGAGGGAGTACAGGTCAGCCCTAACGTCCGACAACCCAACATCGACAAAGAGCAAAGACGGATCCGAATGGAAACAGACGGGATTACCTCCTCCAGGTCCATAGCTAAACAAGCATGACTTTCTTTCTCTGTGAGCGGCTGTTCTTTACTCACACAAGTGGAGAGAGGGACTGAAATATCAAAGCTAGCTATTAAAGTTTGGTTAGATGCTGTGCCATGTTATGCTGTGGTGGAGGGGAGCCAGTTCTGGCTATGAAGATATAAATAGTTGGGTGAGTGTCTGTGTTTGTGTGTGTGTGTGTGTGTGTGTGTGTGTGTGTGTGTGTGTGTGTAGGTCAGGCAAACATCCTCTTATTTTTATCCTCTATTGATCCCTTACACTCGCATATCAATTTCTTTGGTATTGACTGGTGCTGGCTGAGACAATACATATAAGGGGGATTCATTCTAAAACACCACATGGAACAGGAATGCATTTTAAACAAGCGTAAACAAGCTTGTCGCTCTATTAAAGGTTTGTTGTATTTCTGCTGGCAATAATATTGACAGCTGACTTTCCCATGACTAGACATCCATGCTGGTGCAGAGAAGTGGTGTTTGAAGCTCCAAGGTTTAAATCACTCACAACCTCTATTAATATCTGCACTGGGCTCTCGAGTGTCATGTGTTGCTCGGATGGCGGGGCAGAGATGGGAGGGGCTTGCTTTGCCAAGATCTGACTCAATACCCGAAGTGAGAGAGTACTACACAAACCTAATCCTGTCAGGATGGAGAGTGATATCTAAACTCACTTTACACTTTAAATAAGGTCATTTTAATAGAGGATGTACATATCAACCGTATTTTAAAGCTGCATTGTTATTTTTTTTTCCACTTGGGAGCCAATGACAAGACTGAAAACCAAACATTTGACACTAATTAACATATTAGTTTATTATTAAACCCAATTGGTCAAACAGCAGCTTGGTTAGCTGCCTAGATGTTCTGCAATGATATTGCTCTAACATCAGTCTGGTAGGTAAAGGTCCACGTGGTCTAGTTACCAAAGCTTGCTAACAAACATTTCACACAATATTAAATACAATGACATTTGGACTGCTGTTAATGTTGTGAAACATACATAGTTTGGTTGGTTTAGGCACAACAGGTTTGGCTCATGCTTCAGGTTAAATAATATGTGACTTACAGTGTGTGACTTACATTACGTATTGTATGTAAGCTACCTTAATTTCAAATTTGTCTCAAGACTTGATCGCTCATGGGATTTGAACGCCAGGCAGTTCTTTGTATGACCCATCCAGCTACCCTGACCAGCCCCAACACAGACTTTTATTGCTCTTTATTCTATAGAACTCAAGAGGCACTTATTATTATAGAAATTATACTAGAGGAGTAAATACAGTGTTGGGCCACTGATCAGGCCAAATATGGCGCATTGGGAGTGAGAACAGGCTGGAAACCCTCATATCCTAGCCTTGCTTGCTACCTTCGGTACTTGAGCCATCAGCAAACAGAAGCTTATAGCATATAAACATGCTGAAACAAAAACTGCATTATTTGATACATTTGGTCACTTGGGGTCAAAAAAGCAAGCAAACAGTTGCTTATTTACACATTCAGCAGGCATGGAACAAAAATGGATTTTCGCTACAAGTCGTGTGTCTGTGCACCTGATAAATGAAAGCTAAGTATTCTTTTTAGCTCTGTGTTGGTTTCCACCCACTCCAGCGATGACTGTGTCTGTCTTAAGCTACCAATTGCGCCTCTTGCTTCCCTGGTGCTATCTCTGGTGTTTGGTTTCAGGTAGGTATGCATAATGGACTTTTTAGATTGTTCGGTTTTTGAGCAGGCTAATCAGGTTTAAGTGAGTGGATTTTGATGGCTGTAAAACCAAAATGATGAGCTAAAAGAGGCCCTGTGGGGTTGTAAACTATGAGTAACACCTATTACATTACACAGGATTGTTAATATCAATGATACTGATTGATGCAGCTATAACAGTAACATGACAGGCTTTTGCCTCTTTCGGAAAAGAATAGAGGTAAATTTAGGTTTACCTAGTTTGCCCCTCTCCCAAATGACCCAGTACTGATTTAATAACCCTAGCATGAGCACTGGGCTGCAGAATAAAAAGAGCTGCTGAGTCGATAAGTAATTTCCTCCAACACAGCCCAACTAACCGTCATCACACAGCCCCCTGAGGCCGATGGTCCCACTAGACTCTTAGGGTCCCTACAGAGGCTCCCTGTGGGATCCCAAAGGGAGCGAATGGTCGCCCCAGAATCATTTGACTATGTTCCGGTTTTCACTACCCTGAGGTCAGTAACAAAGCAGATATATATTCCAGCTATGTCCTGCTGTTTCTTGTTTTTTAATGGAGAGGCTTAAAGTGTGTCTATCTGTATGGGGAAGTCGTCTGTTACATTCAGTTTTTACTAAATTATTGATGGGTTTCTGAAACTTTCCACATGACAGTGTGTTAATAGGTCTTGGGAGGTACTACTTAGGGGTGGGCAACACCACAAAAATTGGATTCGATCCGATACCAAACAGCAGCGGACTGACCATCTGGCACACCGGGACAAATCCTGGTGGGTTGCCACATTGTTGGGCTGGACAAACCTATTCACCAGCCTTCTTCTAATCTTCTAAACAGGTTAAAAGTTTCACATGTGTCAACTTCTAATACAATAATTAAGTGACATATATATATATATATATATACATATATACCACTTTCCCTGGTTGTACTTTACTATTACGGTTGGGTCTGATATTCTTTAATTTTGCCTTAGGCTATGGGAATGTCTGAAAATGGTTTTATTAAAAGGTAAAAAACAACATCAACAAATTCAACAACAGCAAGATCAGATGAAAATGTCAAAAAGTGAGAAGCGGCGCTGAAAAGCTTAGAGAGAAAAGGTAGCAGAGATTCAGATCATTGTTGTATTTCAGGATTGTGGGTGGTGTAGTGCTTCTCCACAGACAGGTTTTTCCCTCATAGTCCTTGGTTTGTCTATCTTGGATGGTTATAATGTTTAATAATCAGCATTCATGATTCATGATATGACTGGGATTTTCAATTCCTGAACCTCACACTTGAGCATCATTGTTTTTTTAGCAGCTGGACAAACAATCCAATCAGACCTGTGTAGGTTGTCATCTTTCTACATATCAATCTAGCCACCTAGGTGCATGAGTTAAGAGAGAGTGAAAAGAGAGTGATAGCAGAAGCTGTTGAACACTGTTTTCATCTCAGAACAAGCATCCAGCAGTGTTTGAAGTAGCACCTGTCAACTGTTCTCCCATAAAAGACCAGACAGCTATTTTTCAGCTGTGTCTCTGAGGTTGCAGAGATGAATGAGTTCCGGTGTCTTTCGACCCGCAGGACGGCCACCGACGGCCAATGATAAAAGTTGCTATTTCAACAACATATTCCCATGTGGTGAGGGGGGGGGACGTTTTGTCCGCTGTCATAAATAATGTATTCAAATCAAATGTACTCACAGTGTTCTAATTAATGAACCCTCTGTATGCAAAAGCATGATGTATTTTCTGTTTTCTCTTGATTTAACATGAAACATAAGCAGCTGCCACTCATAAAAAGAACAACCTCCAGTTCTACCATAACCCTAAGGGACCCTTATTCATCTTTGCACACCTCCTCCACCATGCCCGCCATCCACCTCCTAGAACCCACTAACCCGTTTATCATGTACCACGGCCTGTCCTCCCACGCCTCTATCCATAGTATCTGTTACCTCATTCTGTCAGCCCACATGAGCGCAATCACTTAAGAGACGATTCCCGATGATCTGCTAGATCTATCAGCTATCAATTTTTAAAGCAATGCAAGTGGAAAGTGGTGAAAAACTAATTTATTGGCGCTGGAGTCGTCTCAGCGGGGTGATGCTGTAATAATCAGAGTGAATACCATCTCATCAGTGCACTATGATACTGAGCTGTAATGAGCATCATTGCACAGTTTGGTCATGTGTATGTGTATGTGTGTGTGTGTGTGTGTGTGTGTGCATGTGTCTGCAGCTAATTTAGCATACTACTGGACTCATCAGCCCAGTATTTTACTGCCCATTTATGACTGTGTGCCCAAAGACCTCTCCTGGTTGTGGTTAGTCACAGTTTTTGATAAGACTTTTGACTGCTGACATCTTATTCCTCTTAACTAGGTGGCACGGAGTTGCAAGCGATCAGTTTGGTTTCCACTAGGGACACTTGGTCTTCTACCGAGTACCTACTGACGTAAGATCAACTGGTGTATGATTTCGGTACCATGAGAGTGGGCTGTGTTGTGAGTTCAAGTAACGCGTTTCAGGCAATGGACTTGGCAAAAAGCACTTCACCTTTGTCCATCGCAGGTCATATTTTGGCTGTTGTTTGAGGCTCAAAAACCCACATTCACAGAAAAGTTTAATCTTATCTTGAACCAGTGCATCTGCAGATTAATTCTGTATGTTTTGGTCATGCCTCACATTATATGAGAGGAATAAATCCCCCATTTTCATTATCCTTTCCCTGCCATCTTGTCTTTAAGCCTGGATGAGATCGTCACTATACTGACCGCACTCTTCTAGTTTGGAGTGTTTGGGTCCACCTCTGGTCTTTATTTGGACCTATACCATCTTCCACAAAGTGCTTCCTGGTCTAGACACTACTGTAATAGTGACAGTCTGCTGACCATTAAAAAGTATGGGTTTAATGGTTATTTATTTAATGGTTATTACACAAAATGACTGTTGATAAGATTGATATTTGAATGTGCAAGTGCACTCTTGATCAAGCTTGTATTGAAGTCCATTTACTTGATTTTCCAAAGCTTTAATCCACATCGCATGGACAGCGAATGGAGATTAGTTTCTCAGGAATTCCAGGCTTGGCATATGGATTGAATTGGCCCTTCAATACTAGGTTAACAGTTGTCACCCATTAATCAGTTTTTATTTATGTAGCCCAACATCACAAATCACACATTTGCTTTATAGTCTGTAGAGTAGGACACCCACTATCCTTAGACAACGATATAGTATTATTAGCAGTGAGAACAGGAGAGTCCCCTGTCCTATCAAAAACCATTTACTACAGTCACTACAGACCAATACTAGTGCTCCATCTTAGTAATGGAGTCATTAAAGTCCCATGGGTGTCAAACCTGCATTGCTATAACTTTTGACCGATGATAATGGTTCTTTGTCTGATTGAGTGATATGTGTTTGTACACGAAGTGTGTATCTGTGTATGTATGTGTGTATGATAAAACCTCAAGGTCAAACATCAGTGATATCTTTCACCACCTGCCTAACCTCTCTACATACAGAAAAGGCAGTTTAGTTGTAGAAAACCTCAATTATTTATCTTGATAACTGATAAACCCAAGTTTAAATGCACCCACAAGGTACCATTTCAGATATATCAGTTCAAATAAACTGTGTTAGTTCATACTGAAATGTGAAAGTCATACATTAACTTGACTCTACTAGGGCTGGCCCCTTAATCGCAGTTGAACATGTTTTTTTCGCAGGCAAAGAAACCCCTCACACTCAATGTAGGAGCTTGATACAAAAGTACAAGGGGAGGGTTGCAACACACTGAAGTCACTAACTGCTGCTAATTGGTACTCAAGCGAAGCATGCTTTACAATGAGTTTGAGTTACAGACTGATGCATCTTGACCAAGGCGGAGAACTTTTGAGGGGTTTGGTCAGGTCATCGTATCCAAAATGTAAAGAAATGATGTCCGTAATCTGTGCATGTCAGTTTGTATGTAACCACATGGAAAGCATGAATGATGGTGCAAATACCTGCCAGTAGAAAGTTCAAGCTCAATACATGAACAAGCTGCCAAAGGCCCACTGTGACACAAACAAGTCCCATTTATGTGCTTTGGTGTGTGCTTGATGCAAATGTGACAAAAGGCCATTACGATGTGTGGAAGGAGAATTGATTGACCCACTATAAAACATTAAAGTAGTCAAATATTTTAAAACAGTGATTGAAAACCACTTACCCAAGAACGTCCTACACGTCCTTCACATGCTAGGTTGACATACGACATGTACTACGATTGCGATGTAAGCCTATCCGATCAGTTCTACACCTTGTTTGCTTTCAGGCTTCCCTGACCCTTTGCTTGAAGGTTTACTAGACAGTGGGACAGAAACATAACTTAAGGGGCCAAAGCAATCTGCGCCAACATCATTCCCCACAACACTGGCTCAATTAAAGTCTCCACACACCACAGAGCCGCTAGTAAATCATGTGCTTCAACTCAGTGTGACTTGTGTTTACTAGACTGGTTTTCGTGACGGTTGCCAGGACAGGACTGTTTACATCCTATCAGGTTTCACCCCCCGGCACGTTCCTGGAATGCTAATGGACTTAGAGGAGGCTAGATAATGAGCAGGTAAAAATAAACTCTCCCTGGTAAACATGTACCTCTCCCAAAAGAATTGCAGAGCAACTTTGATGATAATAATACATAATGTGTATATGGAGATTAGAGGTGGACAACATGAGCACATTAGCACATTCAGAATAATATGTTCTGTGGATTGTAGGCTAATAGGGTAGCAAGAACCACTGGACTCACTTTAAAGCCAGGTCAAAGTTGCATTATCAGTATTTTTAATATCACTAATGGATCAAATGATTATGTGTAATGTCAAAGATGGTGCGTATAGCGACAATCCCATGTAGGGTATTACCAACTTTGCAGTTTTCCTCAGTTCTTTACAGCATTTTCGCATTTTTCTAGCTTACCGTTTCGGCACATCGCCCTGCAAACTTCACTCTCGGTAACATTGTTTCCATTAACAGCAGTAGCTGTTCTATTTGAAAGGTTCTGATAAACCTGTTAGCTTAGCAACAATAATCAGACAGACATTGGTGGCAACCAGCTGATGAACATTGTGGAGTATTTAGCAGCTAAAGAAGCAGTTCCTCAGGGGTTGAAGACCAAACCAGAGAAAAAAAGACAGCAAACCCTGGACAATACAGTCATCAGGTGGACACAAAGAAGACTCAAAAAGAATGCCAAGACTTTGCTCCATGTCTGCTTGATCTGCAGATTGTAGAGACCTTTTTCAGGGCCCGAACTCTGACATGATATAGCAGGAAAATTACACCAGCAATGGCTCCACTCCTTTAAACTGGTAATAGACAACTTTTGTGCTTCAATCCATCATTCTGAAGTAAACATTGATGTCACTGTATAATGTCTGCAGAGAATATAACACCATCCACGTATAGATTGGTGTGTCACAATGCTATCCGGTCTGCCACCGGGCGGGATTTTTCATCGTACAAAGGAAGCACGTCTGCCATTGCACAACTACAACAGGGAGATACGTTGTTTTCCACAATGCCCAAGTAGCAGTGGAACAACTGGAAAAATTGTGGAAACTCTACACTGCAAAAGTACAAGAAGCCTGCTGATGAAGGAGGCAAAGAAGGGGAAGAGGGAGAGCGATAGAAACGGACGTAAAACAAGAGTGAATGGACGAGTGAATGGAACGGACATTCACTTGAAAGTCTGTTCCCCTGTTGATATGTGTTTCCTGTGACCTGTTTCATAGGTTTAAAAAGTTTAACTTTATTTAAGAGTTTGTGGCGTGTTGTTTCTTATTGGGGTTTTAATGAAGTTGGCTATTGTCACAGTGTTTTACATGGTCTTTTATAATGTCTCTGCACACTTCCACTATAAAGACATTGTTTTTTTTGTCTATATCGTGCTTGATTGGGAGTGTGTGAGCGAATGATATTATTTGTCTCCTACCTGATTGCAGGTGCTGATGTCCACGCCCCCTTTCAGATATTCCAAAACTTTGTCGATGTTCCCTGCCCTCGCCGCTCGCAGGAAGCTGGTGTTACTGTCCGACTGGAGGAGACAGAGGAAAAACACGTTTTCAAAAATAGCCCACATTATTTGTCCAAACCGCATGCGTGTTTTGTCACCGGCTGTCAGGTGGAATCACAACCCAGTCATTCCGGCTGAATGAGTCTCAAAGCAGTCCCCCATTTAATGGCTATTAAATGATACATGAGTATTTTTCCTGTAAAGCCATGATGAAGAGCACTTAACCTGACATGGAATGAAACACAGCCAGATTGAAACATGTACAAAAGCAACAACCACTGGAACATGAAGAAGGTGAGCAAAAATATGAATGCTACACTTGTATCCCATAAAACAATTCCATTCACAAAACTGTACTGTCACACATCTCATATTAAGTTACAAGCTGGTCCCAGTAACCACTACATAATCTGTATAAACCAGACAGAAAAGACAGAAACCAGGAAAAACTGGTTTATTCAAGGTTAAAATTCCAAGTGAGCACAATCACACGATAAATCATTCTGTGCAATAATTAGACTGATTATTTTCCCTGGTGCAAAATAATGTACGTGTCCGTGATTCGGGAAGGACATGTCCCCTTGTTTGTTTTTGGATACTGACTGTGCAGCAGTTGGATACGGACCAAGACTGTAAGGAGGCAGAATGATTCAGCAGTTTCCCTCTCAGTGCCTTCACTAAAGCTAAATCCTGGCTCACACACACACACACACAGCTTGTTCAAAGCTCCCAGCTCTCTGCTCCTCTGGTGGAAAAACACCGTCTGATGCTTATTTTTTTTTTACTGCATTCGAACTGCGTTACTCCTTCCATGGGGGAGGTCAGAGTTCAGGCACAAAGATGCCGTAGCACCACGCGGAGGATGGTGGGGACTCACCGACCTGCTAATCTGTGTTTGTTTTCTAGCTGAGCGACGGTCTCTCATTGGCAAGGTCACAGTTTGCTTCATATTTTCATTAGTAAGCTTTTTTTAGTGTCCTTCCCCTTCATCACAGTCTGTCCCGGTCTCCGTCACCTACAGCATTACCCCGCTGAAATGTCCTCATACAGAGGACTGCAGCACCGATGATGTGTAAAATGAGCGGTGACACCGCAGCGCGGGTGTCTGCTTCACAAGCGTCCTGTCTAATGTTTCTGGCTGACCTGCAGTCAGCTGCAGAGAGCTGCACTGCATCACTCAGACTCACAGCTGCCGGGGCTTTTCTGCACACATCGCCACACTCACCTTGAAGTTTACAGTATACCGGCAGTTTAACACCAATGACACGACCACAGAAGTCAAACTGCAGAGACTTGAAGCCTCTTCGAGACAGGCAATGCAGTCGAATTTAAGATTCATTAGGGTAAATTCCCCCACTTACTGTAAAGCCCCACTCCAGTCAGTGTTGCTTCAAGTGGAACAGTTAATGTTCTGTCTCAAACAGAGAGCAGGGAGGTGGTTAATAGTCATAAGTAATTCATTCCCATCGCAACCAGACTGACGTTCCAGCAAGATAAACATCATGAGCGTTGATATTATGGATATCAGCAAGGACAAGAGACAGCTGTCACTCTAACATAAGTTCTGCTTGTGTATTGAAGAGCTGCAGAGTTTATTCATGGTATAATCGTGTGGTGTAAGCTGCACTGTACATTTACTGCCACTGGACAACTTCTCTGCTAAGCTTTCCCCTCTGCTCTGATCAACATCTGTAAGCGCACATCTGAGCAGCCACAGTCTAGCACTCTCTCTCCCTCTACCGCACACACACACACACACACCCCAATTCATTCATTAAAGACCAATTCAGTAAAAGGAGCCATGCAACTCTTTCACGTCATATATGGGCGGCTGTAGCGCAGGAGGTAGAGCGGGTTGTCGAGTAATCTAGTAATGTTGCAAACTTTGAAATTTTCTAAACCGACACCTGTGTCTGCGCCGCTGTCATGTCCCGAATGGAAAGCACGGAGAACCCAGGCATGCTCACTCCCAGTGAAACAAAAAAGACCGCAAAAATAAGGGCCGCAAATAAGTGCTGGAAAGACAGTACAGTGTGTCGCACGCGTTCGCACAGGGTTAGCATTGTTTTCCCGCAGCCCAGCACAAAGCAGCCATTGCCACAATGAAGCTGATAATATCCTCACTTTCCCTCCAGGGCTGCAGAGTCACATTATACAAGACCTTGCCCTAATCATCGTTCTGTGACTGGCGGGTTGCTATGGTTACCCTGTCTGAGAGTCCTGACCAACAGGACTCTCAGACAAATGTGGCTTTTTGATGGAAAACACTTAACATTACAGAGAGAGGGAGAATTGTGGCAGCCTGCTTCCTACAGAAATAGTTTCATAAATCCTCGTCATAAGGAGCTTAGTCAGTTTGTCACTCTCTTGATGGGAAAGTGTTATGAATGTGCTGTGCAGATCAGAAAAAAAAACAAAAACAAAAAAAAACTGCCGTAAACAGCCTACAGTCACATCAAGGTCATGTTTGGAGTGAGTTGGCATTAAACTGTAAGAAAAAAAAAAAATCTTAGTCAAACACGAAGGTCTTTGCTCTTTCACCGCTGTTAAAGAGCAGGTTTTATTATGGGGATAGGAGGTTTAATTAAGAGAAAATTAAGGAAAAAAAAAAATCAGATATAATCGTGTCGTGTTCGTTCTGTAATAATCCGTTCCTGCTTCTGTCTAGACACATCACTTCATGACTCAATCAAACCTGCCAAGCGTGACGAAGCGCGGTCCAAAAGCTCCTCCAGCAACACACTGCATCAAACATTCATTTACAAAGTCACTGTCTTTATCTGTGGAGCGCAAGGAGATGTATCAATAATGCATACCAAACACACACACATACACACACACACACACACACAGTGTAGACACCAGTTAGACCCAGGCTGGGAGCATCCTCGCCCCTCCCAGTTACCACACAGATGAGCGCTGCCCTCCCTGGAGGTAACCATGACAACAAGGCTTTCTGTCTGTCAGCAGAGTTAGTAAAGTAAGCACAGAAAGCATGAAGGGTATAGAACTGTCTACTTGATTTTTAGTTGTGTGTCTGTGTCTGTGTGTGAGACAGAGAGAGAGAGAGAGAGAGTGTAACAAGAATAACACATCCTCATACCTAAACGACAATAGGTCATTTTTACGACAGTTGTAAGATGATTTGAATAAGATGGTTTGCTTGAATCAAATACGCTAGGTAAAGTATGTGATTTTGCATATGTGACGTAAGTTAAGTACATTACGTAAAATAAGTACTTTAATGCACATTTTAAGGTTCACAGCTAAATGGTTCAGTCTCATTTCCAGCAACAACAGGCGGCTTTCTTCAAAAGAGCGTCCAGTCGCAGAAAAGTCCGATCGGTGACGAGCAAACCAAATATGAAAAAATGGAGAGTGAATATTGGACATTTGTAAAAAATATGAGCAGGATAAAGTTTATACAGGTGACGATATTTCCCGCCTGTGTGTCTGTCAGCTTGTTTTGGAGTTCCTCTGCCGTATGGTGACTAAAAAAGTGATTACTGCAGCTTTGAAGGGGCCGCACAAAATCAAATACGTATTTTCCATCTTACGCGTAGTGCTTTTCATCCATCTCGATGGACATGGTCTGTGGATTATTTTGATTAACGGGGTCAAGATTTCTGGAAGGAAACACAGCTGATATCCCCAAAACAAACAACTCAACTCACATCACAACAATCTAGATGATGAATAACACCACAGGTAAGAGGTAAAAGGTGTTTGTTTTGTCTTTTATTCTGGAGAGGAACTGCCCCTTTAAGCCAAGTGTAGCTAATAGGAGTATGCTCTCATCATGTATACTGAGAATTGCCATCAATTGGCGTTTGCCGTACCATTAACTAACACCATGAACTAAACCAGAACCTACTTCTAACATGAACGGTTTCTTTAACTTGAATGACTCCAAAGGGGACATGTGACCCACATCAGAACCAGAGTGTGTTCACACACATAAGTTGCAGCTGTGTCCTTGTTTATTTGATTGAAGGGGCACATTCTATTCCTAGCTATCAGGACGGAATAACAGTATCTGTGTTTACTAGCAACTGCACTTCTCCCTTAGTGCTGGCTCTGTGTGTGTGTGTGTGTGTGTGTGTAAGCGTGTGTGTGTGTGTGTGCATGTGTGTGTTTCTGATATTCAAAGCTCTTGCATACATTAGACCATGAACACACCCACTGTTTAGCAATTACAACAGCACTTCAATCAGCGCAACCGATATCATAACAACTGCCAAACCCCCCACAATTAGCCAATTAAAAGGATGCTTTTATTTTGTAGTTGGAGGCGTGAGCCTTTCATATTAATAATCACATACTACAGTATTCCCGCGGAGCGCTATAAATAGCCTGCTCTAATTCATTATCATCAAGCTGTCATAACTGGATCTATAGTGGGTCCAGCTTTACACCCCACCTTCACCTTCACTGTGTTTCCATTACCTTCAACACCATTCTGATAAGCCTTGGAAGACCACTCAGAAATGTCCAGGTATTTACTGTTTCCAGCCAATCAGAGCTGCTCCTGTGGACCTTTTAGCATACAGTGCAGGACCTGGAGGATCATTTGTATCAGATAAATTTAGATATAATGATATAAGGCTGGGGAATTGTCCTTGTCAAGGTTTTCTACAACTGAAGCAATATAGGTGTATACAGTATATACTTTGTACTAAGGAATACAATACATAATGTAAGAAATATTGACTTTTAATGACTTACTTTTTCATTGCATACATGTATTTATCAAGTATTGGCTGTCGTCTTTCATGGGTGCAGGACTACTTTTCTTACTATGTCCCTGTAAGTGTTCACTTACAGCTCATATGAAGGAGAAAATGGCAGGCCCTTTAAAGCTGCCCACAGCTACAGTATATCAGTGTGGCGGTGGGTCAGGGGCCATGGGTCAAGATGTATAGCTCTCCAGAATAGATTGTGTCCAAATCAGGAGGACGGTGGGTTGTGCCTTTCGAGAAGATGGGGGGAGTTTTAATGTCACACCAGCAACCTACATGGAATAAAAATCCAGCTGATTTCAGAGTTACCAGCACAGAGATGTGGGGATGAGCGAGCACCCCTTGCTACTACAGTATCTGTAGGGAATGGGAGCACTGTCACTGAACTTCTGCATCTATACATTAATGTGTCAGAAGAAGAGGTGCACAAACATGGAAGACAACAAACTATATGCCATCACTATGTACTTACAAAGTACATTATCTGTCATGGGACTTCGAAAGCCCCCGTCAGCAGGACGGTATCATCTTTCTGCGCTAAGGCTTGGCAATATAGCCTTAAAAATAATGACGCTATAATTTTAGTCTATATTACCAGCGTCTTGTTATCGGAAGGTTGCTGGTTCGATCCCCATGCCGAAGTGTCCTTGGGCAAGATACTGAACCCCAAACCTGATGTGCTGGTCTGCAAGTCTCTTTTGACTATAGCGCTAAATGCCCTAAATGTAAATGTAAATGAAACAGAGTGTGAACAGAGGTCTCCAGTGAAGGCATCAAACACAGGAAGTCGACAGCGTGAGTTTAGATTGTACTACTCAAGCTACTGCCTGTATCTAGACTTAATACTTTCACACATACTCAGAATTTTTCAAATGGACTTTGTTGAGCCACATCAGTGAAATAGCTGATGATAAGCTAATGATGCTGAAGCTAATGAGAATCCAAGCACAGTCCCTTGTTAGAACTTTGAATCCGAAGTTACATGTTAAAAGTAACATTTTGTCATTTCTTGTCCTAATTGCATATAAAGCAGCCTGACCTTGTTTCTCTACCAGTCTGGGGACAACACATCCATAAACAGCAGTTTATTCCTGTAATTATCCATTCACGTGGTAGTGTGTCGGGCGAGAAAAGCCATTGCTGAGGGTCAACGTGTTTGACTCCGCCACGCACATGCACTCATTTACTCGCACTATTTGTCATGCTGCTTTGCTGTTTCGCCGACTTTTCTCTCTGTGGCTCCTCTCTCATCCTCTCTCTTTCATCCCATCCGATCAACAGAAGCTCAGCTGGAACCTGTGCTGCCAGGGGTCACTGCAGGCTGCCAGGTCACCTCCTCCTCCTCCTACACAGGCCAATTACAGCAGCCGTCGCTGAGTTAACCTGCAACCTTTTAGGTGTTTTTCAGGTCTACAAATCTGTCATCTGAGGTAATAAAAGTTTCAACTGTGCTTTATTTAGGCTCAGTGTAACTTGGTTAGCTGCGAACGTTTCAGCTACTTCTTATTCATGTAAATATCCCACTCCTGCTGACTATTTCAGAAGACGCACTGTGCGTTTTGCAAATGATTTTCCACCTTCCAGGCTGAAATGAGCTTGAATAGGTACTGAAACACACACACTTTTGGTATATTAAGGTGAGGTCCACCTGTTGAAAAGAAGTGCAATTTTTACTATCTTTTAGCTCTGGTTGGTTTTCCAACCACATCTAAGAAAAGTATACATGGCTTTTTAGCTGCTAAATTCTCCATGATGTTTACCAGCTACTCATGCAGCCTGCTGCTGGAAACAATGTTCATAAGAGCCCGAAACTGTACTTTAGTTGGAAATACAAACACAACAATGAACTGACAGAATCTAAAAAACTCTGTAGAAAACTTTGACCCCCTTTTTTCGTCAAGATGATGTTATTCTAAATGATAATGCAGTAAACTCTGGCCTTGTCCTAAACTACAGACTGATTGTGAGCAGGTTCTTAGTGTGTTAACAAAAGACTACTGTTCATCCACCTTCAGCACTTAAATGCACCAGCAATGACATCTTTGCAAAATCCTCCCTGCTTGTAACTGTTACTGAAAGATATTATGTTGTGTTTTAAGTATGTGCTATGTTTAAACATTGTCGGACAGTCAGTACATCAATATAAAAAGCTTTATTCTTTAGTACTACAGTTACTATTATGATGCTTATGAAGCCCCATAAACAATTTTAGTGTTGTGATCCTGGCTGTGTTTCTTTGATTTCCTGTCTTATTTTGGAGTTTTGCCCTCCTGTGTTGTGCGTTACTTTTCATTTTGTCCTATTGTGTAAATTTCCCCACCTTCCAGTGTTTTTCTGCTCCTTTTCCTCACCTGTCCTTTCCCCCGCCTCACTCCATCTGTAGCTCAACCATTTGTTAGTTTGCACTGAAGCCTGTGCTTCATTCTGTCTTTGTCAGTTCGTTTCTATGTTCCCCTTGTGTTCCCCTTATGTAATCCACCTGTGTGTTTCTCCAGTCCAGTCAAGTGCCTCCCAGTGTTCTCCAGCATCTCCCTGTTTTGCCCCATGGTATGTTTCGGTTGTTTTGTTCCACTTGTTTTTCATTAGTTGCACTTCTTGTTACTTGGTACCTTATTTAGCCTTTTGTGCTGCTACTTAGACTTTTGGTGTTTGCTCGTCTTGGTTTTTGTCAATAAATCTTGTTTTCAGACTAACTGCCTACCTCCTGTGTGTTTCTGCATTTGGGTCGTCACCTTTTCGTAAAGTGTGACATTCGGGTTTAGAGTTTATGTATTCATGCACCAAAATGTGCTAAGGAACCTGCAATATTAACACTGCAAACTACAGTTAAATAGTTTGAGATACTACATTTATAGCATAATATTTGGCTGCACTGAGAAAAAAGTTCCAGCATCTTAAAACTAGACATTAAGGCAGGTCAAATACTGTCTCAAAAACTTAATTTGGAAACGATCATCTAGAAACACACAGTAAGACTCAGCTACAGACTAAATGAGTGATATTTTTTGCCTTGCATTTCCAGCAGTAGCAGCAGCATGCTGCTAAAGTCATTACATCTCTTTTCAAGAGTCCACACGCTGCTGTGTGGGGATACTTTAGGAACAAAAATGTCACACTGACCTTTAAAAGGAGAGGTGAAAACACCCCACCCCATCCCACACACGCCAACACCACCAACACACACAAGCTCCAAACCTAAACACCTGAACCATTTGTCGGTTAATACCTATTGTAAGGTACAGATCAGGATTGATCCATCCTCAAGTCAGAAGTTCTGAGTACTCAAGACACGCTTTCATTAGAAACTGGAAAATGTATCAGGTCAATTCAAAGGTGTCTAATGTGATAAACAACTGATTACATGCAGGTTGTGCAGTTTGTCGGTAACAGATACAAACAACAGTTCTGTCATCCAAAATAACTCTGAAGTCAAGAGCTGAAACTGACTTTCAAGTGCTTCAAAGTTTCTGCTTTCAAAAAAAAGTTACTTGAAACCTTCTCATCTATAAAAACCTCCCAAAATAACCTCCAAAAAAGCACGTCAAGAGCGTCCCTGTTGCCCGAAAGTGCCGGCTGCACCTGCCAGTGAGGGCTCTTACCAGCATCAGTGGAGGCTGTGCAGGGAAGTGCTCCACACAGTAGTAGTCTGGCAAAGCATTCTGGTCCAGGTTAGACAGGCTCCCGGTGGTCCTCAGGCCCTTGTCCGAGCCACACACCTTACACATGGCTGCGTTGCCCATGCTGCAAGGTTTACAAGTCTATCCCATCAGAACGTAAAAGAATCTGAGTGAGCGCATCTAATCACTCTGCTAATCCACTCTCTGCCCCTGCTTCCTCTACCCTCCCCCTAAAAACCTCGCGGGCTACCATCCAGGGGGGCGACCCCCTCAGTCCAGCAACACCTCACTTCCCTTTGGCCCTCGGCCTCAGCGCCCTGTTGCTAAACTTGACCGGACCTGTGTCCTGTGACTGCTGCCAGCACTGTGCTAGCTCTTCCTCAATGCTAATTCCAACTCCCTGACCATTGACCAACACCCCCTCCCCACTCCACCAAACAGGCTATTTTTACACCCACCAGCCCAGCTATGCATGTAGAGAGAGACAGAGAGAGAGAGAGAGAGAGGGTGGTCGGCATAGGGTGGCATGCCAAAACAGGAAGGGGGAGGACACACAGCAGATACACACAGCAGGGACTGAAACAAGGCCTATGTGTGCTTATAATTTGTAATAGTATGCTGTGTTTGTCACATCAAGTGCTTTATTTTCCAATTAGACACGAAAACTCCAGTTAAACCCAAAATCATATCCATCATCCATCAGTGGTACCCCTGCTCAAAGGCAGGTGCTCTTTGATGACCAATAAATACCATAATAAGTGGATGATACAGTATTTTAATTACAGTGATATGAGATGGGTGGGATAGTTGTCTGATATAATTTAAGGCAAATGGTGAATCCATCTTAGATTTGGGAGATAGTTTCTGATATTTACACTGATACAATCAGTGAACAAACTCCCATATCGTTTGAATCACCAAGTAAATGAGAGGCGTGGGTTTGATTGTGGGTTTTTTTACTCCACAAGATGCTGTTCTGTTAGCGTCTTTGTCAGTTCAACAGCCTCAGATGCACTGGAGAAGGCATACCCAGTTTGAAACTAGCCCAGGAAATGCAAGACAAAGACAATCCGATTTGTGGCCTGGCTGACAGAGATATATCTATACTGCTGGGCGTAAACAAATGGGGCCAATGTTGCAATCTGTATATTTCCACAGGTTCAGATTCCAGCAAAAAAAGATTGGTGTCAGGTCTTGTATTTGTGCAGATGTTTCAGTTCATCGTTTCTGGCCTTCAATGACAATGTTTGACTGAACGGGTCAGTCTATTACTGAAGTGACAAAGTGGGACAGCGTTAGTGTTATCTACCAAACAAAAGCAGTCTTATTAACCCTAACCTGATTCTCGCTCTCTGTATGTATGAAGTTTTCCTTACTACGGTGAAATAGGTGAAAATAATATCAGAAAAGACATATTGGTGTAAGGCTAGTACATGCACATAGCAGTAAATGATACTGGTAAATAATACTGTCAGTGTGTGTTCCCTTGCTGGTTGCCACGTTAAGTGTGTGGAGTGGCTCCCTTGAAGTTGTAACCCGTCCCCATGCGACCTTTTCCTAAATGCCTTCACCTAGACTGAAAACTAAGCCGTGCTTTTTACTGCATGCTTGGTGAACACCTGATAAAGTGCTTCTCTACCTCTCAGGTCAACTGTTTGGAAAAAGAAAGAGTGGCTTTTTTTTTCCATATGCAAGAAAATTAAGGGGGAGAACACTAAATTGATGTCACTATCTGGCATTACTGTCTCTGATATTTGATAGTTAGACTATAGACTAATTGAAAGTGTGAACACTGGTGGTCATCACATGAATTGACCCCACCCGGTGTGTGGTGTACAACACCAGCAACATGCCTGGCTTTTAACAAGCCCCCAGAGTGACTTTTCCTCTGTATTGTTATCACTGGACCTTACGTCATGGGCTGTTTAATGGAGGCAGACGTGGTGTTTTGCTAATGCAGATTTGGTGTCAGACTATAGCCCACAGCGGAGCTGTATCGATCCAGCTGGACTGAATGCAAATTAAAGTAACACAGACCTTTTCAAGGCAATTGATTGGTTCACAGAATGACTGGAATGCTGTTTTAATATAAGCTTGTGTACCTGCTGTCTCTACACATCTGTTTATGTCTTATCCACGGTCAGATCTATGTTGTATTCACCTCTTGTGCACATGTCCTTGTCTGATCACATCAGGGAGGTAAATGTCCCCATTCTCCTTGCAGTCGTATAGGTCATGACTCACACAATACTCCCATTGTAGAAAATATCAGCCAAACAATTCTCATTCACTGAATATGTTAGTGATGGGAGAAAGACTCCTCATTGTTGAGAGTCACAGAAACCACATGAGAAAGCAGCACTGGGGATTTCAATGAATGAATGAATGAATATGAACTGAGTAAACAGGCACATGATCTTTGCATTTCCCCTATCTGACAAAGTCACACTAAGCTTTTAAATTGAGGCAAACAAGTACTTCTGAATTATGAAAACCATAAGCATCAAAAACAATGTGTTCCTCTGTAATCACTTATTAATTAAGACATGTCTGTTATAAAAAGTGGAATCTAATTTCTGTGCTCTTGTGTAGTCGAGTTAAAAAACAAAAACATTTTAATAGTCAAGAAAAGAGCAAACCAAAGCATGAGTTAAATTATTGGCATAATGTTTTTGTGAGTTAAAATCTGTTCTTCTCAAAATAAGCATTTTGAGTGGCAGTTTATTTATTGTCTTCATTTGATATGAAAATCTTGTTGTCATGCATCAAAATTAAAAGTTTTAAGAGTTCATTAAACAATTTAGATGGGGATGTTGACGGTCATCAGCTGCTTGCAAATGAACACTTCAGTGTCATCTGCATAGCTTTTACATCTTGCTCTGTGCTGTCGTCCTAAGTGGCTGAGTGGAAGTTGGGTTGGGAGAGCTGCGTTACTTTGACTCCAGTTCCAAGTTTTCCCTTCCCTTTTTCAGTAACTTAACTTCCAGTAACTTCCATTCAGGGAGCCATTTAGCTAAACAGCAAACATGATAAATACTTGAAAAAGGGTGGGTAAATAACATACTTTTGAACCCAAACTCTACGCAGCATTATGGTTAATCCAAAATGTGTGGACCAAGTATAGAACCGTGTGTGCATTTCTTCTTAGAGGTCCTAATTAGTCTTGCCACAAGAAACTTTAAGGAGCAATTCTTGACTAATGTGCAGTGGACACTCACACGTTCATGCTAAATGCTAGCATAGTAACAATTTTGTAAAATATACAGACATACTGTATCACTGCGGTTCAGAGCGGCTCTATCATTCATTAAAATAAACAACAATTAAACATGGCCTTCCACTGCTTTGTCACCTAATAGGCCTTTTTAGTTTCATTAACCTTCTCCTGGATGTAATTCACTTAACGTGTCCTCCAATCTCCTCTCTAAACAGCCATCATCTGCCAAAATAAGTCATTCAATTAGGTTAGCCCGCTGAAGAATTTGTGTGTGTGTGGTGTGTGTGGTTTAAAAAGACAAAGGTCAAACAAGAGGAAGGTTAAATCATGTCTTCGGCTCATCAAAAGTTTAAACAGGAAAGTCACAACTTTCATTTCTCCACAGCTAAACTAAATTATTACGCCTCTCCCCTCCCATCCCACACAACCCCTCCTCCTCCTCCTCCTCCACTTCCCCTCCTCCTCCTCTGTGCTCCCTCTGTGGTTTGGTAATCCACTGGGCGGGGCAGGCATAGACAACAAATGCTTTTAATCTGTGATCGACCATATGGCTCACTGGCTGCGGAGGGAGGAGGGGCGTTGGGTAAAGCCACTTGTACTGCATTATGTTCCCGCTGTGGGGGGAAAATGTGATGGTGTGTGTGTACAGTAGCTGCATGGAAGGGTTTAATGGCGGTGGAAAGGAAAGAGAAATGTTTGATAATATAGGGCTTGAAACATTAGCAGCTAAATGCTAACATAGGGTTTATCACAAATTACATAATAAATCATGAAGTATGGTTCATCTTTTAAGTTTCTTAGCGTCAATGTGCGACAGCTAGAATTTGAGTACAAAAACAATGGGTCATTCAATTAACCTTTTTTTTATTACTAACATGACACTACCAGCTGACATTAGCTTGAGGCCGACGCAAGTCAGATACAAAAACTAACAAGAAGTGCATTAAATGTAACAGAGATTTGTAATGCAGCGGGGGGGTTGCAGTCAGTTATCCAAGCAAACACAAATCTGGGATTTAATATTCAACACACTCTATCAGGCACATTTCTGCCACATGTACATATACGCATTAATCAGCGTTAAACACCAAGTAAACCCAGTTTTAACTTGATTTGGAATGCAGGGTCTATCTATAAGGAACAGGCTGTTTAACACAACCGCTATGAAAAAAAGAAAACATGAATTATAGAAGTTGGAGGCCAGGTTGCTATGGAAACACAGATTTGGAAAAGGTTTATACATGGATTTTTCTTTTGCTACACAATAAGAGACCTGCAGAATATGGCTTCTTCTGTGTCAGACCTCAGTTAGACATAGCTTACTACACTACTGTACTGACCTAAAAGTGACAGGAGAGTGACATGTTGAAAGTCTCCCAAAGACAGGACTGATAGCTTTCCACCTTCAATGGGCCACAGAGCTGCGGCTAGAACACTTCTTAAGATCCCATTTCCTCCTGTTATTAAAATAACATCTGCATCTGATCATGGGCGTGATAATGTACACCTTTTACTGATGAGAAGCCAATAGAAAAGCTTTCTAGCATATGACCATCGGATTACACATAATCATTCTCAGAGTCGAACGAAAAGGTGTTGCTGGGTGGATTTTTCTCTCAAGGTTGTAGTCTGGCTGTATGGACTGGATTTCCATCAGGCAGAGATCTGATCACGATGCAAACTACAGAATGTACATATGTGATCTAGCCAATCAGATGTGTTCCGATTGCAATACACGTGTGTGCTTTCACACCTGCATTAACCAAGCTGTCCTCATCAAAAAGAAAACTGCATGATTGACTAACTATTAAAACAGCTCATTACAACCCAGATTTACATTTGTTTTTAGACAGCGACCTCTAGTGGCGGTTGTTATCATAACGGCAGCAATGGAGGAATTCATGAAGACTGGCAAAGTCCGCTTAGGGATGAGGTCGTGTCAGACAAAACTTTACTTAGGAGGCCACAGCTTGTGTCCAGTGTGAACGCGAAAGTCAATTGATCTTCTCGTTACAATGCAATGAATCAACCATTCAAACACTGCTGCAGACCAATTACACCCCCTTAAGGCAACAGCAATCCAAATTCCCCAGGTCACATTCTGATCAAGCATCTGACATGCAGTAACAAGTCTAGGGCATTTCATGGAGGCCCCATCTCTCAACATACGGGACCCAAAGGATCCACTACAAACATCCCGTTGCCAGAACCTAGGCCGTCCTATGACCATGCCATGACATTTGAGAGCTGCTTTGGTTCAGTTTCGGTTTGTTTCTTAATATTAAGCAATGTTGTGGCTGATCAATGTCATCTTATGAGACTTATTCAGTCGTTTAGGTATGAGGACGTGTTGGCATTAACATAGCTTACAATACCCAGTACCTTAAATTCTGTTGTCACCACTGGTTAATGGTAGGACTGTTTTTTAAGCAGTTTTAAAAGTCTCAAGACTCTCAAGTTTTAAGTCATTTCAGGCAAGTAGAGGTCAAGATGCAAACTGGCAGTTGTGTTGTTTTTAATCATTCAAGCTGAGCAGCGATGCCAGACATATCTGATACCTATTTGTATTGGTGAAGGAGTTTCTTTCTGTTTGGGGAGTTGGACAAGCTACAGACCCTTCTCTGACTCCTAAAGAACTACTTCCATCAATAAATCTGCGATATGCACCGTTGAGGCCCCAGCACCCATTTCTGTGTGGACGCACAGGCTTTACAGAGGCTAGAACTAGTGCCTAATTCTACTTGCCCATCTGGCCCATCCAGTACCAGAAAGATAGTGCAGCAAATGTTGAGTTTTACTCTTGCAGTCAAGGTCAAAGTCAAAAAAGTCGGGATTCGAGGTCAAGCATTACAGTCCAAGTCAAGTCCCAAGACCATCTTTTTGTGACTGGAGTTACTTGCAGTTAGTTGAGATACTTGTTAACATGTGGAAAAAATACCAATGACCTGGCACTGGATAGCGAGAGTCAAACCAAACTAGTCTGGAGCTACACTATCCAGCTGGTACTGGATACTAGGATGGGCCAGATGTTGCAGTTCTGCAACAACTGTAAAGCCTGCCTGTCCAATCAGAAATAAGTGCTTGGGACTGCATGCTGAGTATCAACCAGCCGCTTGACTCAAACACTGACTGAATTTCCAGCTTCACCAATCCAACATACACCATGTATTCAGTGTACATACGTATGCTGCACAGATTAACAGGGTAATCCAGATTGTACACCTCCCACACGACCCAGGTCATGTATCACAGAGGAGTCACGGTTCTGCAGTTCAGTCTGACATCCAAGCACTGAGATGAAATATGAATATGCTTTTTACTACCATATCCATATTCTCCATAAAGGTCAGAACATAAAATTTTTTTTTTACCTTAGTATGATCTGTTAAGACTGTCCTCTGTGTTTTGTTCTGATTTATGTTTCTGTTACTAGATCCTACTATAAATTCTTCTCATGATGGTTTCCCAGTTTCTCCAAGTGAATTGTAAAAGTTGCATCATGAATTGTCTTCAAAATGACACTGGCATGGAAACAGCTACAGTTAACCAAAGACATTAAGAGACGAAGGCAGGAGCAATCAACTGGATTCCTATGGTTATTCCTATGTTTTTCCTTTTTAAAGGACCCTTCACTGATGGCAGATGCCGCCATGCAAGGTGACAAGTGCACATCAGAAGCAAGTTGGGGTTCAGTGTGTTGCTCAAGGACACATAGACGTGCAGCTCAGCTCAGCCTGGGGGAGCTGGGATTTGAACCAGCGACCCTCTGATCACCAATTTTGTAATCTGTTGAACTGATTAAAATAGGAGCCATTTATGCCTTTATAGCCAACAGTAGAAACATGACAGGAAATTAGGGGAAAAGTGGAACAGGAACTTGCACTTTTCTTAGATGGACATTAGATGGATGTTATTTTTGCAGTTTTTGAAAAAAGATTATAAGCTTCTAATTGTCTCTACTTGTCATTTTTGTCTGTCTATAAGAGGGTGTGAAGGTCTGAAGGACAAAGAGTGAGTAATCACAAACACACACACACACACACACACACACACACACACACACACACACACACACACACACACACACACACACACACACACACAGGTACTGTGTGTTGTAGCTACTGATGTTGGTGCCTGGCCTGGATCCAGCAAAGCAAATTAATCTCAGTGAGCCTCTCTACCCCTGCTCTGTTTAATTGAATTGGTGTGACATTAACATTGTTTCAAGCCTTGCAACCTTAGCATAGCATCTCAAAAACACCATCAACCAGAGAGGAAAGCTGGTGTGTGGTATGATGAACCTGCCAAAAATAGGAGACATAACACCCACAGAGCTGTATGAGAGATGAGAAGAAGAACAGCTCTGACTGTGGGGAAGGAGAAAAGACAAGACAGAGAGAGGAAATAGATGACAATTTGAAAACTAAATCACACACACACACATGCACACACACACATTCTCAAGGTAGTAACCCTAATATCACACCTCTTGGCACCACATCGTTCTGACTGGTGTTCAGACGCTGTGCTTGTCCGTGTTGACATTGAATTTAAATAATTGCCTCCTGCTCCACCACTCACTGTTGTTACTACCTCCTTTTCTTCCCCGAGCTGTCTGCTCCATCCTTGTTGTTTCCCATCAGTTCTCGAATGCTTTGCTCATGTGCAATCTGCATTGTTGACATCAGATTCCAACCTGTGGACTCTTCCCTAAATAAAGCTGAACGAACCACAGACATTCATCACCAATTATCAACTCTGCAGCTCCCATTAGCTTTATAATGTGTTCTTTTGCCTTTTTAAGATCAACATTTTGGTTTTAAGACCTACGACTTTATGGTTTGGCTCTGTCTCAAGAACCAGTCATTTCTCTCAGGAGATGGTGTCAGAACAGAGCCAGAAGAAAGCTAATTATTGGACTTATATCAATCAGGTGGACACAAACTCCAAATGAATGCTAGTCTGACGTTCCCTAACATGATCCATATACACTTGAGGAGTAAGATCTTTTTTTTTTTTCCCTGATCTACTTAGCCCCTAAAAGGTGACATGAGCCAAAACTTTTTGGCCGGTGCACATGGGAAACCATCCTCCACCTTCAGGAGCTTACAGTATACATTCTATATAAATCCTTAACATCACCTTTAAACCTTTTAGTTTCTCTAATGGCGGCAGAGCTAAATATACTCACTTCACTGAGAAAACCTGAAAATTTCATCAACCAACTGAACCAGATTTACACATCTACCATTAAAAAAAATCATTACAGATGTAGGGTAGTCAACTACGAACCTTACCAAAACAAGTTGTGCTCTGATTGCGGTAAACTTTCTCACAAATATATTAAACCTTTTTCTGCAAAAACATGTATGTTTAGGGCCCCCCTACCCATCCATGCAACCAGTGTCACAACAAAAACCCATGAAAAATAACCTCAGAACATGCAAAAATAAAATGAGTCGTCCATCTATTTACGTACGGGGACTAGACACCACTGGTGGTAGGTGAGAATTTGCAAAACAAGGTGGAGCTATCTCGAGCGCTGTACTCCAGCCAGTGGTGGTTTCAACGCCAAGCCACGTGGGCCAAATTCCCTAAAAGTGAGTGTAGTCCATTAAGACCTAAAGTAGCTAAATCTTGACTTCTGGGAAAAAGACGTTGAGGCAGATAGCTTCTTTTCCAAGAGAACTTTGGTCTCGGGCTAAGCTCCTTTGGGTGATCTCTCCCCTTCCATAACTAAGCCCCACAATCATCTGCTATACAGGCACTGCGCGTCCAATTTTGGGCCACGTCACTCTGACACTCCCACTGGTCTAATGGTGACTCCATTGGCAGACTCAATCTGTTGATGTCTCACGGAGACCTGGAAGATAAAACGGTGGTCTCCATTCATAAACTGTTAGAATGAAGACTGCTTTCAATTTAGGTGTATCCATCATGGGACACTAAAACTACAACAGATAATTTGCAAAAGCTAACTCCTGCTTGCACTCCTGTCTCACTACGTAGCCATAACCCAGTAACAGTGAATCTCTCACTTACAGGGCAGACCGTGCTGTTACACTCTTTAGTGGATTCTCCCTCTCTTGGTTGCTATGGCGATAGGATTGGTATCCCTCCTGAGCTGCAGTGTCCCATAGTGCCACAGCAACCAGATTATGAATGCTCTAATCCTGGATTTTGCCAATCCCAGTTCAGCATCACACAGTGGTGCATGTTCAACATCCATGTACCATCAGTGGGGTGTGCGTGTGTGTGTGTGTGTGTGTGTGTGCGCAGCTAAAGGGAATGTTTTAAGCGTGCTCTTATCATTCCACCATAAAATCCAGAACAAAAGTCTGTGAAAGTTTCCGATGAAATGATTATCCAGCAGGCGAGCAGCTGTGGTAATAAATGAAACCGTTATCAGTTCTTGAAGGAATGTTTAGAGTTACCAGAGCAGATTACACTGATTGAAATACTGTAACACACTATTGACATAAACAGAGTGTGCAAACATTCTGCCCAAATCTAAAGAGGATAAATTTCATCCATATATAGATGAAAAAGAGGTGGGGGGTGGGGGTTGGTGAAAGCCGGTGATTAACATCTCCGCCGCAAACATTTTCCCCCAAATTGCATCGGCTGAGCACCCAGCTGTGGCCTGAGATTAGATGTAAAAACAGACAGGAGAGTGGCTTTGCCAGCAGGACTGCTAAATAATGTACGTTAATGCTTTGGAGGGGGTAGGAGGCTCAGAGCATCCAAACCAACCCAGATGGAATGTGCTTGGTAGAAACAGAACCTGTAAATTTTGCCAACATTTTCGTATGCACTGTATGTCCACTGGAAGCCCCGAACTCATACTCATGTGGCTTTTCAGATTCTTATATAATGTTCCATCATGAGCACATTCAATACACAGCGAGACTGCATTAGCTGTATTAGGCCCCATGGCATGACTTTTGGCTCTTCTTTGCAGACATAGTCAAACTTATTTGAGCTTTGAAACCAAACGTGTTGACCTTTTAATGCGCTTGTGAGTTCCCAGAATTGAGCAACTTTAAGACCTCAGAATGATTCGAACGAGCCCGAGTCTCTTTCCGCATACTGACGGCAAAGGATCACATGGCACACCGGCCAAAAAGGGCGTTTTCTCCCGCACAAGATCATTACTAGAGGAATGCCTGGAAATACATAATAACGCACAACACTGCAGTCTGATGACTGGAAGGACTTCCTGAACAAAAAGGGGAATTCAAATGATGAAAAAGTAGCCATGTGCAGTAATACTGATCAGTGAGGACGCCATGTGCTGAGATGCATCGCGGTGCATGAAGAATCGTTATGCATTTGAGCAGTAGTAGCTCAGAAAATGCACAATATTACTGACGGAACTTCTCTGCGAGTCTCTCCCACCTTCCGTTCTACAGCTATGCCAAGTTGAATGGCAGCCTTTGCGAGCTGGCTTCGACGGGCAATCTCAAGGGCGGGTTTGTCTCCATGAAAAATGTGGTCATATAATTTAATATAGTGTTCCTGCAAGGGTTGTGTGTGGGGGGGGGCTAGGGCGGCTAAATGGAATACCGAGTGCCAGAGCACCAGCCATGAAATATTGGCATCATCAACTCCGACCAAATTTGTTTCAACCTTTGTATCAGACAAACCTGACTGCTTGAATAAATCAGTGACAAGTGAAGAATCTACTGTAAGCTTCAGGATTCTGTGGGGGGGCAACTAGCTTAGTTGTTTTCTCTATTTTCATAAGTCGACTTACAACCCCCTCTTTGTTCACTGACACATGCGGTATGTGTCGACACATTTTCATCCAGCATTCTAGGCTGCGAGAAATGATTAATTAGAGTAATACAAAAACTACATCTTCCGTGTGTGTGTAAAACACACAGTCAGTGTTTAATGCCTCTCAGTCAGCGCTGCCCACACACTAAAAGAGCAACAAAGGGTGTGTAGAGACAGAGTACCCACTTGGACAGCCACAGGTGTCCTAATGAGTCACACACACAGAGGCAGTCACACACACAGCGTGATGCTGCAACTGGCAAGCCATTTTAAAAGAACTGTTCGTCCGTTTCTGTCCCTCTGCATATTTCCCCCGACGGCATTTAAATGCATCTGAAAAAATATTGTGTACAAATCCATTATGAATCACTCTTATTTCAATTTGCAAGTCCACAGAAGCTCTAAATAATGTTCCCGCTGAAGTCCATTTACTCTGACAATCTAATACTTTAAAAGGTTAAGACTAAAACGCACTGTGTGCACGCACACAAATGGCCACAAAAACAACCATGACGAAATGGGGCCCTACAGCAGATTAGTCGTACGCCATCAATCTCCCTGTTATATTTTAGAGATAGCGACAGGAACAGCAGAAAACAGAAAGACTAGGGTGGGGAAGATTAAGGGAGCGAATTATGTAATCGTTCAATTTATTTCAATCAGACTCTGGCGGGAGCTTCATAACAACTCCTCTGGGTGAGTCGATCAAGTAATTAAGTATGAAATGTTAGAGCCAAACAAGTTTGTACGATAAGTTTTTTTTTTTTTTTTTCCTGCTTGACAGCTGGCACTGTCGTCAAGGCAACTGCCGCTGGCTGAGAAGTCAGGTTTCTCTGCAGTCGTACTGATGTAGTAACACAACAGAACACAAGCAGAACCGGAGACGGTGGAACAAATGTGTCACGCTAACACGTGAATTATCTGCACATGCAGTTTGTAGCCAAATACAATTCTGGGGGAAAAAAAAAAACCCATAATGCCACAGTTGTGTTTTTTCTTCAGTGTACTACGCACAGATTTTGATCTGCTAATTCACAGCCGTAATTTCTCGTGCCTTCATTTGATTAAAGGACGCTAAATGGAGCATCAACATCACAAACCACGACCAGTCAGCGCCAGCATTTTAAACTGATGGCCCTTCAATATCCATGCATAACAACTCCAAAAAGCAAGACAGTGACTGTGAGGGAATGATGGTCAGGGTCATGTGATAAAAATACCCACAACGACTCGTCTCCAGTGATTAATGCAACCTTCATTCCCACTTCCCTCACCACACTCTTACTTTATGCCGCACTAGATAAACATCACACTATCCCAACGTACGACCGGATGCATTGGTAATAATTCAATAAAAAAAACAACATCCCAAAACGATATGCTGGTTGGTACAGGTAAAAGACAGTACTGTATTAAGAGTCCAACTTGAAGCAATCCTTCTGTATCGATGTATATTCACATTTTAGAGAACAGATTTTTTTCCACAGGCATTGTAAACAAGCCACAAACAGCATTCAGAACCATCATAGGATACCAGCTCTTACACTTAAGCTACAATTAATAAAACTCCTAAGGACAGATGGTGGGCAGGCTGGGTGAGTAAATCATGAGGATACATTACGTTTCAACTGGAACTACGTAATCGCCTTATAGTGGTCACCAGTGGTTCGGTGTGGTTCGCCAAGCTTTTGGAGATATGTCACTTAGAAAGATGTAACATTTTCTAGCTTTGTCCGCGACTACATGCGACTCCCTTCTGCACGGTGATACAGTTGGCAGGTGTAGTTTAGTGGAAAGGAAGCAGCAGTCTATCACCAAAACTCCCAACTCACACCAAGAGAATCTAGATAGACGCAGATATCCCTTTTCTAATGTATCTAGGAGTAAAAGGTCAACAAGCTGACCCTCATACAATATCTATCTGAACTTGGTTAACATTAGCCATCACGTGCTATTGGTCACACCAGTCCAACTTAAACTGTAGTGACAGAACTCTCACCGCATGTGCTCCTCTGTCACATGTGACCCCACGGTCTTTAACCATCGACGTACACCTAGTGACTCATGTTTTTTTTTCTTGTGAAAGATTCCCATAGTTATTTTTGGTCATGACTCAACATGCGGGAAATCGATGGAGAGAAAAAAAAAAAAAAATCACTTCTCTTCTCCATCTGTGTGTTTTGGCAGCTGATGCAGACGCGAGATACTCCACTACTACCACAGCATCCTCAACATGTGGTGCAGCGAACACCCGCCGGTTTACCACTTTTTTTTTTTTTTACAAGAGGAATCAGTTTACCTGGACTTTGCACCCTGGCGTGTATCTTTCCTCATCGCTGTCATTGCAGATTGCGATGATGTAACCATTTTTATTACACCTGACGTCCAAATCCCGTCTGCCTATCCTTTATTGGGATTCACCTCGCCCTGCCTCTCGTTATCAGACAGTAAGATTCTGCTTCTTGCATTTCAATCGAGTCTTAAGTCTCTCCTTATGTGAGCTGGTTCATGCTGTGTCTCTCTCTCTCTTTCTGTCTGTCTTCCCTTGCCTTTAGTCCAGCACTGCAGTGCGATCCTGACAAGTGCACCTATCTCCTCTGCAAGGTATAACACACACACACACACACAGAGAAAAAGCTGCGACATTCCGCCGTCTCTGATTCCACCGGATCGCTATCTCTTCCCCTCGAAAAACACGTTCCCTGTCACATTCGGCTTTTCCTTTCCCACCTTCCCCTTGTTCTGTCTCCGCTCTGTAACTGCAGCAGAGCAGGGTGCTGCTCGGTGGCAAACTGCGCATTCACCTTTCATGCGCCCCGAAAGTCCTGACTAAAGCAAACGTATCCCAGCATACCTGTCTCTTTCTCTATGCCCGTGCATACCTGGGCACATTAGTAAATGTTTGCTCGTCAGTTTTTCGCTGACTAAAGTCTCAATAATGATGACAGCCGCAAAAACCAAAAAAAAGACAACAACCTACTGACTGCAGTGATTCATTTTTGTTTCGAAAAGTGAATCATCAGCAGCACAAAAGCAGCGCAGTGTAACTTCTGAAGAAAGAGGGAGCAAAAAAATGAGACGGCAATGTTGAACACAACTGAAGCTCTGCAGAAGCTGGTGAAGATCCCTCCATGTTGTAGATACTCTACATTATGACACAGCTAAACTACGGCTGGAGCTTGTAGAGCACAAATCGGTGAAATGATAGGCGATGTAAAGGGTTGTTTTGGGACTGTGCCATATGTCGCGTGGGAGTCACTGGCAGTCAGTCGTTCGCGTGTGATGACGTGTTGGTCCAACAGCAGTGAATTCATTAAGATCCCAGAGGTTGTGAGGGTGACTACGATATACATTGTCGTACATTGGCTTTTACAGACATTCGGAATTGTTCCCGAATTGAACTTTTACTGTTGTTTTCTCCGAACGTGTTAAAAGCTGTTCAAACACTTCTCGGACAGCCACTGGAGGACCCCCGCTGTGACATCAGAGAATAAGGTGCGCCGATTTCCCTGTAATCTGCAGCCCAGCGCCGAATTACTCTTAAATGTGCCTAATGCAACTAATGAGACTGATGAAAACCCTGCGACATCTGCTCCATCTTGCTGGGTGCCACAAGCACATAAAACAACGAGAGAGTCTCATCAAGATATATCACGGCGTGAGGCTGGCCGGGCGTGCCACATTCATCTTCTCCCGGGATTTTACGACGACAGAAATCTGGATCCTTGCGCGTCGCGTGTGATTTCAAGTGCCTGACTCACTGTGGGCACCGATTAAATCACTCATTTTTCAACGGTGCAGTGATTCACGTGCCTTACCAAGCTGTAGTGGAGTGAATAACACACGGAGATGCGTAGACACTGAACAAGCGAACGTTTTTCACCAGCCTTCTGTCTAATACGTGCCAATACATTTCACCTGATGACTTTCATTTATTTGTGTTCATTTCCGCAATGTGTTTTGTGCTTTTCTGTGCGAGAGCAGCTTTCTGGCTGGTAAACGGCTGGATTACGTCGAACAAATAACACAAAGCGCTGTTCTGTGCGTAAATCCAGAGCACCACCTGCTTCGGAGCAGAGGACCTGACCCAGAAACCTCAAAATGTTGACCTACACCTCACAGGAGTTGCCATTTATATACCTACTGTCAAAGGTCACAAAGGTCAACTCTCTGTTTGGTTTTTTCCTGTTTTTTGTGCCACAGAATGAAAATGTTGGGATGGATGTAACATTCAAACACAAGGTGCACACATGCGGTTTTTGTGCGTGGGTTATATCATTCCTTCACTCTGATTGGCCGCGGGGTGTCAATTAACACCTGCTGTACGCACGAGCTACAGGAAGTACACTGTCCCCCTGAACTTACTGGTATCAAGCAGTAACCTCACATCGCATTCGCTATTCAACTCGCTGCTTCAGGCTATGAAGCTAGCAGGACACACAGCCTGCCGTTTGCTCGTGAACATCTTGATATTCATATGGGGATAGGGACGTGCCTGGCTAGTTAGCTGGCCTTGTTGTTAAACATACCATCGAATAGCATTACACAATATAATACTGTAAATGATCAAGTATTCAAACGAAGTCTTAAATAATAACTATTTGAGTGGCCAGCACCAACGAATACAGTCGCCGGATCATGGAACTGTGAAGAACTACCCAACAGAGCGGAAGGTGGTTTGCTAAAAATGGCTAGAACAAAAACCAGAGCACTGCAACAGCAACAGATTCATCTCATACTCACTACGCTAGTTTATTATTTTTTTTCCCTGTCCCAAGTCGCTTCTCGCATCCGTCTTTGTTGTATTTTGACATTATCGTTAAATGAAAGACTTTAATGTTAATCAACATCCGTGAGATCAAAGTAAATGGGTACCAGGGACAGGAGGGATTTTGAATTCGCGGAAAAACCCTTTAGCGTGCAACATCCATCGAGGACGTGGACAGACGTACTGAGGGCAGATCAACAGCGACTGAAAAACTGAAAATAGTGGAAGTGAATGGAACAGTGCTCCTATTATTGATTATGCTGTGCGGTGCTGATGCACATCATACCAAATTCATCAAAACAGCAGGTAAATGTGGAGGGTGAGAGTTATTATTAACAATACACAACATCAGCAATGAGCTAAAACAGGTGCACATCATAAACAGGGGTTTTTATCTGTTCCTCTGCTGACATTTCAGTGCATATAAAAGGAGCTTGCAGGTTACCGATCTACAGAACTGTGCACTGGCAAGTTAAAAATCCCATTTAAGACTGGGCTCGGGTCACCAGATGTTCCCTGAGCATGAAATGGATATGCGCCGCGATCAAACCAGCGAAACATGTTTGGGATGCATCTTGCCTGCTCCGTTACGTAACGATAACGGCGATGCGACTGCAAATGTGCGCTCGTGGTGACGTGTTTGAGGGGAAATCCAATATCAGGTCCACTATGCGGGTTTTCCTTATTTCATAACGGCACGCTACAGCCATGCTTGACCGGGCCAAGCCCTCTGATGGCATTTACGCGGCTTAATTATTTTTCAACAGGACCTGAACGCCGGTGATGAACTGTGATTTGACAGCGGTGCACGTGAAAGTCGGCCCTCAAGCCCTTGCTGGACAATCCACCACATTGAAGCTATTAATTACTTTTATGTGTGTGTGTGTGTGTGTTTGTGTGTGTGTGGTGAGAGAGAGAGAGAGAGAGAGGGAGAGGGAGAGAGAGAGAGAGTGAGAGACAGGCAGAGAGACAGGGCACACCAGTAATCCCATGTGATAATCTCCCTGGCAGTTCAGTCAGTAGTAATAGCAGTGAAGGGGGCAGAGACAGAGAAGACGCTGTAAACAACATGACAGCTCTTCATCCGAACAGCTCCAAGGGTCAGACACGGACTTCACCTTTGAAAGACGTTAGTCTGTATCAAAACCATCGGCCATCACAGGAGGAGAATACTGGTGTTCAGGCCTGTCTATCAGCAGTTCCGCTGCAGGCTTGGCGTCCTGACATTCACATCACACCACACATAACTGAAGTGCACAAGGGCTGGGCGAGTCCAGGAGGGTGGACGTTTGGATCTACACTCCTTCACAGTTTACATATCTGCCTATTGGACCACGCTGGTAGCCGAATTACTGCGCAGGACACACGGTTGCAAACTGTCATTGGTCCAGTGCCTCTCTCCCCATTTCCTGATTACTTCTACCTGTCCAGCCGTTTCTCACTCCCCCTCTACTGCAGTAATGTAAAGAGGCACAACAGTCTGAGTCAGGGGACAGTTGGTGCGTTGGATGGGTGAAACACTGGACCGTCTCTCCAGAGACCAGAGTTCTCGTCCTAGTAGTGACCAGGAGTCGAGCGCAAATGACGACAACAGTACAAGACTTAACAAATTAATCTTAACCCTAAATATGACCTTATTTCGAAACCTGCCAAAATATTTTTGTTTGCCTAAATCTGAGTAGTTTTATAGTCTAAACTGAATCAAGTCATTTTGGAACCTAAACCTAATCAAACCACAACTGTTGGGCAATGATGATAACAGTCCAAAAGTCACAATATGTCGAGCTGGGAGTGTTGAAGTCTCACTATCCAATAAAGGGAAATTATCTTAATATTTGTCTCTGAAATATTGAGTATTGTAACTAGTTGGAAGGTGTGGCTTAAACTTAAGCACACCATTGACATGCAAATGTATTTGCAGTTTGAAATGAGCGCATGTCAAAATGTATGGTGGTTGTGTTGGGTGTTTCTTCAAAATTCCACATTCCATTACCATCATGGAACATAGAGCTTGTCCTGTATTATCCCTGGCTTAAATAGTTTGAATTCAACTTCCTTATGTCATCCTCCATTTCCACTGAATCCAGTGGCCTAAGCTAACACTTCCAAAAGGTTAATAACCAGGTTGTTTTCATCAAACAGGCCCATTCCTTTCATACAACATTTACTGGCATCAGCATGAATTCCGCTAAGCGACACACGCCTCTTCTAACAGTGCAATGCTCTAATCTGTGTGTGTATCCGAAGCCTGTATGCTCGCACGTCATGTGCTTTGCTGCCAAAAGAGCATGCACTACAGTAATCCTGCACAGAATCATGTCCACAAATATGCTGCCGAAAAATGGCTCGTTAGAGTAAACACCTCGCTATAAAACCGCTCACCGTGAAATACAGTATATCTCCATGGAACAAACTTGCCAATAAAACCCCACGGAGGATTTTTTTTTTTTTTTTTATGTTGGCGTGAGAGGATGTGTCTGCTCATGAGCAAATAGAGGGAACATACACTACGCAGCCGAGCAATGCGCCAGAGACTGATCTGCGTAGGTACTATCTATGGAGACGAGCTGAGCTGTATGAAGGAATGTTACAGCACAAAGGCTGTTACAATGGTGCCCATCCGGGGACAATTTGAGCAGGGAAACAGCAAGCGCTGATTGAGTGATTGGCGACTTGACGAGGTCGTTTATAATACTGTGGCAGGCACGTGACGACGGGACGATGTGCGCAATGAGGGATGGAGTGGGGAAGATCCCTCGGCAGATGAGGTGAGGACAAGCGCCGATAGCAGGGGGGATCAAGCGGAGTGCAATCACTATGGCCATGTTCTGTCAGAATCACCGCTTATTGTTATTTGTGCTTCTTGCGGATGACAATGGACTGGTAACACCGATCGCTGAACAGTGTTTGGTGCTTTAGATCTTCAGTCTTGTGCAAGATTTTCATTCTGAACACACAAGTGTTTCTATAAATTTACTCTTTCGTTCCCTCAAAGAATACAATTAGATGACAGTGAAGGTACAGATGGAAATACAAAAATTATCACTGGAACTTTATTTATGTAGAATCTTTCAAAACAAAGTTACAATGTGATCTACAATAGGAAAAATTAGATAAATTTAAGGAAATAAAAAAGATAACATTGTCAATAAATAGTTAAAAAAAAGTTATTTGGTGCAATATGTAAGAACTGGCAACCTGTCAAATTCATACTAAATAAGGAGAAGCATAGCAGAAGCAACAGCAGCTATAGTTAGCTATTTAGCTCAGTTAGCCATGCAGCTAGTGGTCTGAGCAGGGAGTTTGTTGCACTTTACACTACTAGCTCAGCGGTGTTCGATCGTCAGGTGGCGAGGGTTTTCTGAGCCAGGACGGGGAAACGGAGTAAAGGGGAATTCTGGCAGGGAGAAATGCTGGAACTGAACCAGAACCAGGCGAGCTGGAACAGAACCAGGCTCAGTGGCCTCTTAGAGAAAAAAACCCTTATCTGAGGCAAGTTTGACTACAGGAAATGTGTGAAGCGCGGAAGGCGCTAGAAGGAGGTCAGGCATCACACAGTACCGAGAACCAGAGACCCGAGCTATGCTGGACTATTGTCTCCTGAGTTATGAGTGGTATTACGAGACAGGACTGGCTGAGGCTAGCGGGTTAGCAGGCTAACTTTAGCAGACAGCTCTGCAACAAAGCACATGGATCGCTTGAAAATGACGGTTGTGACGTGCCTTTAAGGTACGTCAAAACTGTTAGTTTTTGCATTGTTTGCAGTTATGCAGTTATGTTATTAGTTGTGGTACAGTTATGCCTTGTTTGTATTTCTTTAAACCAGAAGAATAGCATTGGAGGGACCCGGTTAATCCCCTAATAATAAAGGTTAACAGCTGCTAGCTTGTTAAGGTTTGTGCTATTATATAACAGGTGAGGTTAGGCTTCCCTGCCATTTGGAGGCTGTTGCCAGGTCCATAGAGAGTTAGCAGATTGCAAATATAGACAGATGATAGAAAATCCCAGGCTTTAGAAACAGTAAAGCAGTAAAGTTGTACAATCACTTCTAAAACTGACAAGGGTATCAGTGATCATTTTCTTAGCCTGCAGGACAATCTGATATTGGTTCATTGTCTCAGGTGAGCAAATCCGGACTGCAGCACTTTAGTCACCTGAGCATTAAAGGACAATCCTGAATCAAGAATAAACACCTTGGCTTTTACCCTCTTGTCGAAAACACAATTACATAAAGCACCAGACTAGAGGAGAGATTGTTAATGGTGATTATAATTGTATCTGATCGAGTGTCGTTCAGCTGCAGAAAGATTCTGACATGGACAGACTTTGATGATGATTTCTGTTCTGCAAACTCCTCTGCGATCCGCGATAATGGAGTCTGACAAAGTCTTCTTCATTCAGTGAAGGTGAAGTGATGATGATGAGGTGGAGGGATGACTGGAGGTGGGATGAAGTAACCAGTGAAACAGCGATTGGTCACACAAAGCGGGAATGAATAGGTGGGTGATTCCAGTGAGTCTGCCCAGTACCTTGCGCTTGCGTTCAGCCCGTTCCCGGGAACGCCTCCTCCTCTCTCTGGCTTTCTCCAGAGCCTTCAGGTCCGGAGGTTGATCCATTTCGGACCTGGCCTTCTTAATGTGAGCCGCAGCGTGAGCCATGGCTGCACTCTCTCTGTCTCCACACGAAGAAAAACTAAAGCTTTTTAGATCAGTTTCACAAGTCCAGCTGCCTTATTGGCGAGCCCGTCATCAAAGGAAACAAGCCCGCGCCTCGCTAGGTGACTTTCTCTGACCGGACGAATCGATGCGAGTGAATGTAGGCGGGGGGAGAGGATAGAGGTGACGCTGATATCCCCTAGTCCTCTAACCCACCAGCTCTCCTCACCCATGCAGAAAGTGTGAGCGTCTGTAAAGCCGCCCTCCCTGCTGCCTGGACAACTGCATCTGAGGCACGGATAGAGAGAGAGAGGAGGGGTGGGATGGAGCACGCCACCAAGAGGTAAACCAAGAGACCAATGGAAACGCAGAGGAGCTGGAAAGAGACAGAGAGAGCTCCTCCCCTACCATTACCGCTCAGCTGCAGAGGTAGCGGCAGATGCACTGGGAACCTGGGAAGCCTCTGATTTGGACTCTCTAAACACTAGACATCCCTGCTCATCATGTACCAGAAGGGGGAGGTAGGGCTTGGAGGTGGGGGGGAATTACAGAAAGCGGGGTGAGGGAGGAAGGGAGGAGGAAAACGACCTGTGGGAGGGGAAACAGGACACGGAAGCGTCACTGAGTGTCCTTTGGAAAAAGAGTCAGGGAGGTACCACTTCTCCTGGAGTGAGAGGGGGTGTCTTCCACCTCCCCCCCTGTCAAGAAGTGTGTAATGGTTCAGCCCGCCTCAGTGACTGTGAGATTTCACAGCTCCAGAGCAAACACACAAGCATAAATACACACAGAAAAACACACAAGTCCTTCTCCTCGAGCTTGCCTGTAGTCATGGAAAAGGCAAAAAGAAAAAAATACTTGACATCTTCGGACTATATTCCGTCTAGATTTAAGGGCACGTTAAGGGCATAGAAGCCATGGTACGAGCTGAAATCAAATGCATCACGACCTCCAACACTTGTACTTGATATAGAGCTGCAACAAGTAGTTGATTCGTCAATTTGCAGATTAGTTGGAAACTATTTGGAGTACTCATTTCACTCATTTTAAAGTTAAAAATGCTGCCATATGGTGTGATCCCAGCTTCTACACACAGCACACCGGGATGTACAACAAAATGCAAGTTGTAGTCCCTTTATGCTAAACAAGAGTAAAGATTTTTGAGGAGCAAAGCTGCTGTCTGGTGGTAGATACTTTGTATCTATTGTCAGATGGCGACAGAGTGAACAGACTGTGGCTGGGGTGGGCGTGTATGATGGTACATGAACAGTCTTTGGGTTTCGGACTGTTGGTCGGACGAAAGTTGCAATTTAAAGTAGTCACTTTGTGCTCCGGGAAACTGTCTTAAGCATGTTTTCACCTTTTATAGACTAGACATATTAATCATGAAAGCAATCACCAGACAATGAAAATGATCGTTAGTCGGAGCCCGAATATACATTTCTGTACTATAAGCAGAGACTGAAACAGTATGAGCAAAGGATTCAGTTTGGCAGTCCTCAAGCTGCACAATCCCTGTCCATGGTGCTGAACTGACAATGCTGCTCACTGAAGTGCACCTAACCAGTCTTACCAGCCGGCATCTCCGGTGCGAAAACAGTCTTGGGTCAGAGGCGCTATAGAGGAATGCAGTGGCTGTTTTCATCGGCATTATCAGCACCGGTCTCAGTTCAGGCTCAGGAAGCAACGCGCATCATACCAACAAAACACTCTTCTTTTCACACAGATCAACACACATCAACATATTCAACGAAATAACTTGCACTGGTATACCAGCAACACATGATGCGCTTGCATCTATAATATCCAAGTCTTTGCTTTGCACTCTCTGAGGACATCTACTGCATTGTTTATCTTTTCCAAGGCCTCACCCCTTTTTTGTTTTTATTACCATGGCGCCACCCCATGGCCGCACCTAACATTACAACTAAGAACAGGTGGAATATGAGACCATCATGCTGAGCGGAGGTGAAGGACAAAGCAGAGGGATCGGACAAGCAGTCCATAGGTGGAATATTAGAAGCTCCCAAACAAGATTATAAATCAACATAATGACCTTCAAGGTCTGCTTTGTAGCCTGGTGTACAGAAAATTACAGCTCCACCTACAATCGTGGGGTCCTATAATCCAGAATAACTCCCATCGTCCTGAAAACTATTTCAAAGGAAGGCAGAAGTAAAGCAGATGCTTGCACTAAATCTACTAATCTGGGCCAGATCTTCACTAACAGAGTTGGTGTGTATTATATCAGTAATCGGCTGAGGGTCTCAGGGATTAGAGGACCTCCAGCTGCTTCTACCTTCCCAGCATTCCTCAATACTGGAGCGAACAGCCTCCACAAAACCCGCGCATACATGTACAAACGGCCCTGATGGGGCCGTGACCTCGGAGCCCCGTGGCCTCGGAGGTAGTTAGCTCAGGTAATTCGTTCTGAACCGGCTGGAGTGAGGGCGAGCCAAGAAAGGCGATTAGGGTGAAAACATGTCACCATGTTAGCGGGTCAGTTGTGTTGCAGTCTCCAAAAGATCCTTTCAACAACTTTCTACACCCAAAGCACATGAATATAACATACGAATATGTTGTGCGATATTTTGTTTTGTTAGTGACTTGAGAGTAGAAATGATCGACGTCTTCTGAAAAATTGGTTCAAATCATAAAAAGTGGTCGCTGCTCATGTGATAATATAAAAGATTTGGGTTAATGTGATGAGGGTCCACCTGGAGCGGCACACCCAGGGTTCGCTACTCCGCCGAAGATGTCCTTGTCGATCAGTGTGTCCTGTGTCAACAATACCTAGAACCAGGCCCCCGATGTCAACGTGTCTCCCTGTCCCAGTGTCCCCTTGAACTTACCTGGAAGAAAACAAAGACAGAAAGGTTTGGTTAATGTTGGCGGCATTTCAGTAAATCCAAACAAGCGATGATGAGATACTGGTGATAAAGCATGCAATCTAACACCAGGACTTTAGGGAGTTCCACAATAATGCGTGACACAGACACCAGATGTCTAGGTAAACACTAGGAAAAAAAAGCTAACAAGTTCCTTTAAGGAACAATTCACCCCCACGTGCCCTTATTAAAGCTGCTATTATAGACACACAGAACATGTTTACAGAGGACCTCAGACAGAGAGACGCCACACACTTCGTCTCCGACCACCCAGAGGGACTTCAATCCCAAGACATGGGTGTCAGACCTGGTTTTGGGGGGGGGGTTATCCCGTGGGTGCAGAGCAGACAAAGAGGCACCGCTAAACCTTGCCACGCCTTACCCTCTCCAACACCAGCATACGCTGTCATCAGCGCATGTATCATTACAGAGCACAGCTTCTGTATCCGTCACAATCCTCATTTTCAAGTGATTAGCAACATATGTGGCACGTGGAGTGTTATCTGCTCCCATTGTGTCCGCCTGTGATGAACTGCGCCTCAAAACCATTTAAACACAATCCCTCACCTCTGATGTATGCACATGGTGGGGAATCAGACCATTGAGGGTTGGGGATGGTGCGCGTGTCGTTCAGAGGCCTGGGTGGGGGGAAGGGCCTCTAATTTATTGCCGCTGCCAAAACCAAAGCCAAATGATGCCCACGCTGTTCAGATTGAGCTGTAATGTGTGCGTAATGTGCGCGCCCAGATAGTGTCAACATTCAACAGTGGAGCCATTAAGCTGTTTACCAGCTTCGGTCTCTCCCAGTTGTCTGATGGATCCCGGGGGACAGATAGAGGCAGTCTGACCAGGCCTCATGTTGCAGCTCTTACTGCAATAGCTGCGACACCGCTCGCGCGTCGGCGATCGTACGACCGAATGATCCCCTCTCGAGCCGTTGACACGGCCCAACTGCACCCGAGAGCCTATCTCCTGGCTGATGATTTTAGAAGAATGTGTTCCTCATTCTTCTGTTTACTTTCTCTCCAGGCTTCCTGACCAGTTTTCTCTCAGCAGCCGGTGACAGCTTGTGTTTTTCTTCCTGATCGTGGCAGTGACGCAACCCCGCCATGCACTTTATACTTACAAACGTTTGCTCCTCCAGTTGATCTTGGGGCATTTAACCGCCTTGAAATGGCTGTATGTTACCGTCCTGACTTGTTCAAATCAATAATGCGGATCTTCACTTATTACTATACTCTTACAGTAAAATTTAGGTTTCCGAGGAGGAGGGGATTCTAAGGACCCTGACTTCTGCGTCTTCCTTAGCCATCATTTAGTTGGAAAATAAAACGACTTAAGGATCGGCTACAGCCTGATTCCCTGTAATGTCGCACTGACAACAACTTTCTGGGAGACATCTGACAGTTGATTTGCATTGCAGAGACATATGAAAAGCCGCAAACTTGTTTATTTCCTGTTGTCGTTTTCATCCGCCACTGCAACATTCAGCACTGCTTTTATGTTATCCGTTGGTTTGCCAGTGTCTTCGATATCGAACCAACAGCAACATCTCAGACTGACTGCTGCTTTTGGATTGACTAAATTAGCAGAGATAGAGGTGGAAAATCTGTTCAAGGGAGAGTTGGCCGCAGAACACACCTGACGTCCAGATACAAAGTTTTGTGTTGCAGAATAATCTGGCCACTTCGGGGCAGTGGAAGGTGCCGTAAACACAACAATCCTGGTCCTGGTTGTCTATTTCCCTGCACCCACAGACCTGATTCAAATGAATGGGTCGTTTACGAGGCTTTAGCAGAGCTTGATGAGGAGCTGGTCATTTGGATCAGGGTGTGTCGGAGCAGGGAAACATTAAAACACGCGGGGCGGGGTGGCGGGAAACGCACTGAAAAACACTGCCTTAGAAAAGTTAACGTGCCAAATGGCAGCAGACAACAAAAGCGCTGTCGTACATCCGGCAGACACACAGTAACACCAGTAACACAGAAACACATTCAGCATTTGGAGAAACAAGACGCTAAATGCAATTCAAACGGTGGGCACGCATTGAAAATCGTCATTTTTACACTTTTATGGTTGATTCTTTTGTTAGACTTGCACTATCACGGAAAGCTTCATCGTAGCAACACTCCCGACACAGCGGCTGCTTTCCATCGCCTAGCAACAAGGGTGTAGGGCGTAGTCAACGGAGACAGTGAAGCAGAGGAAAATAGAGAAAAGACTCTCCATGGGCAGAGTGTGTGTGTGTGTGTGTGTGCGTGTGTGTCAGATAACCCAGTCCCTTGGGTTTCATTAGCACGATACTTCCTCACCTAACCGAGCTCGCACACTGAGACACGAGGGCTCGTATGAGTGTGTGTTACAGGGGTACAGAATGTCAGATGTCATGAAATGAACTAGTGTCCCCATCTCTACTGCTTGTACTGATAGTGGACACAAAAGGGCGAGGGAGCAGTACAGAGATAGAGAGAGCGATAGAGAGAGAGAGAGAGAGAGAGCGAGGGAGGTGGGAGTCGATTCAACAGCACCCGCCCGAATGAGCCAAATGAGCTGTCCCAGAATTCCCCTGAGGCCTTGATGACATCATCCATCTCTGCACCCCCCCTTGCTGCTTCACGCATTATTTAACTATACACACGCACACACACACACACACACACCTTTAGCATGTCCCAATTTGTGTTCTAATTTGACATTAGAGGGCTGCATGCAATATAATATAACATGAATGGAGAACAGCCCCGTACGCAAACACACACACACAAACACACACACACACACACAGGTCGAGTGTTTTTACACAATACAACAGATTCACAACAGCCCAGCTCAATCACTCCTGCAGCAGCACTGTAAATATCAGTGACGCATTCCGACTTCCATCTCAGGTCTGAGCATCCGTCGCCTGTACTTCAAACAAATCACGTCTAAGAACAAAGTTAACCGACACAGACTATTGACCTGCCAGTGGAAAGCAACGAAAAGCAAAAGAACCAGAGCTACACTTTACAGGACTCATCAAGGTGTTGTATCTCGATATCCTCTTGATGATCAAGCTAAAAAAAAAAAAAAAAACTCCTGCATCCTACATCTCACATATCACGACCAATAGCATGTTTTGTTTGTCACTTCCTGCCTGGTAAATGTTTTGTTTTTTGCGACAGGACTGTTTGGGAGCTACTTTTCTGCGAGGTCACTGTTTCCTGTGAGGACATAATAATGTTAAACCGTGCGTCAGTATACTAACAGTTATAGTTGAATATAGTTTAAGCAGTTTAATATACATTTTCTATGTTGTTTATTATTTTTTTGTGAGTAATAAAATCACACGGTGGACAACGTGGTCCTCAAGAAAGTGTTCTGGAGGCACCTGAAAACAAAAAAAAAAGTGCGTAGCTATCAGTCTCACTTTGGCTGCGGAGCTCATGTTATATTAGCTAATGGAGTCGTCTCACAGACAGGGCGAGCCGCCGCTCATCCTGGCGCTTGTTGTTTGCGAGGCTTACATGTCGGGTCACCACTCGACTGATATCTAGCTAGAAGGAACGGGGCTGGAAAAATGATGAATGCAGTATTCCTGGCCCCGTCACGTGCAACTGACCATAAACAACCGCATCAGCAGAAAACTTCGCTTTTCACTACCATGCGATTAACCCCGGACCAGCCCCTTTTAAATGTCCCACAAATTGTAATATCTAATGCGCAGTCACGTCGGGCTTACGGTGTCTTATGAGCGACACTTTAAGTCAAGTGTTGCACACTGATGCAAAGACCTGCTTAACTAGCCTCATAGCTTTTGTCTGGCTAATGAGTGTCTCAGATTTTAATCCAGTGTGAAAAGATGGACCAGGGGATCCTGGTTATTGTGGGGGGGGGGGATTAGGGGTTAAAACCCAATGAGCACAAAGTGGTTTCCCCTCTGAGAGAGACAGGGAGGGGAGAAACCACGGCAAGTCGCCCCACACACTCCAAACTGAGCCACACGGAGAGGAGCTTTGAGCTTTTGCTGACGGGAAGACTTCAAACCCGCGGGGGAAAAAAACACTTCAGTCCTGGGCGCGTCAACACCTTCAAGTGACGGTTAAAAGGCCCGAGGAACATGCTATAATTGGAGTCACGGTTAGCGGTGTGCACAGAGACACCATTTTCGAATGCACCATGACGGTGAATTTGGCGAACAATTGTCCGCAAATGTTTTACAACCAGCGTTTATAACACAGCTGCATCAACTCGACGCGTCAATTCCACGCAACATTTTTGCACCATATTTACATCACATTCACAAACTCCAACTCCAATATATTTTAAACTAGTTTCACGCTATAATCTCACTTGACAATTCCAACAGTGATGGAGAGCGCTGCTGCACAGTACAGTACACAGTAGGCTGATTCCTCAGAGAGAGCAACAAGTGATTGCTTTAGTCAACATAGAGATCTTTTGAATGAGATTCCTGCTTAAAACTGGCATCCAGGCCATTAAATGTACAAGTTGTACACCAAACTTGTTTTAAAACACTGAGCAATTCACTGTCAGTACAGTTTCATGACTCGACAACCACATAACACACACACGGAGCTCGGGATCGACCCGTAAATGGAGTTGTTGATGGTCAGAACTTAAGGCTGACCTGTCGATCAAAGCTTACCTGGCCTGTTGCTCCAACCACCATGCCTGCGCTCATGGGTACTCCCAAAGGGGCCACAACACGCCGGGGTGAAACAGATCCAATGTGTGACTGACTTGGGGCGTCTAAACCAAGATGGAAGCGCGCGTGCCCTGCGTTACGTGTGTGTCAGCGATGGGGAAAGGGGGGAAGAGGCGCAAGTGCAGGACCGTCTTGCCGACTGTGAGTGGATTAGTGTGTAACGTGCAGGAGGTATTAACACACTGCGGACGACGCACACGCACAAACACACACACACACACACACGGGGATGCGTGCACACAGAGGGGTGTGTGCAATCTTAGAGGGGATTACGTGGTCAAAAATAGAGGAGTCTTTTCTACTGACCTAGAATCAGATTGGTGTAATAAAAAAACAATGGAGGGCGGACAAGCCGGAGTGTACACACTCTCCCTCTCTCTCACACACACACACACACACACACACGCAAACACGCACACACACACATACAGGTAATGTGGAAACATGACCTGCTGCTTTGTCACTGTTACATCTGTGTTTCACAACACATGTCACGAAGGTAAAAGAATGTAATTTAAAAATCCCTCTGGAGGTGTGCACGTATGCTGGGTGTCAACTCTCTCAAGTTTCTTTATACAACTCCACCTCCATCACTTTACTTACTCACCCCTCTCCATTACAATATCCTCGTCGCCCAACCTTCCTTCCTTCCTGCTTCTTGAAGCAGGGATGCTCTTTGCCGTCAGGCGTCATCAGACGACACCTCAGTGCAGAAAAACACAACTACTGTAGAAGAATGTGTTGGTTCCTGTTAGTAAAACACACAATTCACAGAGCTCTCCTCGGCTCAACGGGCAAGACAGAGAGAGTGATGGAGAGAGAGAGAGAGGGGGAAGCATTAGCGAGAAGAAATCAGTGAGAAAATTAAGAGAGAAAAATATGTGATTTTCTCATTGTTTTAGCACAACTAAACCCGCCTGCATCTCTGCACACCACGCCAGATTTCGTGATTGCAGCCGAAGTACACATTTCATCCTGTCAGCTGTTAGCCTCTCTGCTCTGCCTCTGTGTGTGTATCTCAGCCCCACCCTCAGTCAAACACAGGGTAGAGGGGAGCGGTAGAGATAGATATGTAACATGGTCGCTATAGAGTCTTGACCTCGCAACCTGTTATTGGCTGTGGGCTACACGCCACTGCTCAAAGGTCACCTCGAAACATCCAAACAAAGCAAAATAATAAGAAAATTCGTAAAGACAGGCAGAGGGCAGGGATACCCCTATACACTTCTTGAGGGTCACGCATATTTTGAAATTTCTATTTTATAACTCTTGATAAGTAACTGGGAAGGGTGGAATGCGCTGGGGACTGAAAACTCAGGATTTGTACCAGTCTTTTTCAGATCTGTCTGCTTTGAGATCCTCATCTATAGGGAACGACAGTGCTATCTTGCTGGGGTATGGCACGAGCTGAGCGTGGAGTATCTTCAGGAACAGACACAGGAATATCTCAGGGACAGCTTAGTGTTCAGCCAACCTGTTAATCAAAAACCACTACCCTGCACCAGAGGATTTACAGGGTTTATAAATCCAGTTGCATCATCTGCTTATGGCTGCATCTGGGGTAACAGCGAGGCCAGAAATGATCTTGTTTTTTTTTCATGGAGATATCATTTAATGTGAAGGATGTTGTGACACTTGATTGATAACATTTCTATGTTTTAGCTTGTCACCTAAAAACACGGAACAGGATATAAATATAGGTCAGGTTAGATTTCGGTGCGCAGCGATGTGCTGTAATATCTACCTGTGAGTGACTAAAGTGGTCGGCTCTTGAAAGATTGAGTAACTTCTGGGCTGCAAATCCCATTTGAGGAGGGAACATCTGGCCAATTCCACACTCATTCACCATCTCTAATGCCAATGTGTGTGTGGATCCATACAAACGTAGGTCACATGCTAAGCCTGCAGCTGCTGTTTATTTTCAATACTCACAGTCGGAATGAGGATGTCATCACCACAGGGTTGTTAAAATCTAATTGAATTATTTATTAGCACTGGTAGATAAAGTGTACAGCATCACATTAGGTAACAATGCCAAGAAGCTGCTTTCATATCAATCAAAAATGCCAAAAAAAACAATTGTTACCTACGATCTGAACTTTAATACAGGACATTCCAAATGTAATGGGAAATTCTGATCACTCTGTGAAGTGATTAACATTTGGCTTATTCATGCAAAGTGAAACAAATATATCATTTCAAATGGACAAACCTTTTAAACAAACTTATTTCTTCACTTTTAAAAAGTTAATTAGCTGTTTATCAATCATTCCATTCTATCGTTTGGATGCTAGGTGGGACGGGCAAATGCTGTGTGGAACTGTTCAGCGTGTACGCTGTCTTTCTTTTGTAAACGACGTCTCTGCTTTTACTGTATTTTTATAATATAAAATATGAAAATAAAAACGTTCAGTGGATGTAATGGCACACATCACCCTGTATCTCTGTGACCTGGATTTCTATTTACAAATGTGACACTCAAAATCTTATCATTTATCAGTTATCATTTTATCATCAGTTATCATATTAATTAATGTATAATCACTATAATGGATTTGGAAGTACAAATTAAACATATATCCTTGATTATGTTGGGTGAGATTGCTTTAATAGGAGTATCACTGTAGATATAATGGGAAGAGACGTGGAGTTCTATTGGATCTAATAGATTACGTGATCCCTTTTATTCTCCTGCAATGAAGATAATCGTGTTAACTGTTCCATAAATCAACTACATCCGCTGTATCTGGATAGGCACAGATGAAACAGATATTGACCTTCCCGTTTGATTTGCGCGAGCAATTGCCGGACACGCTCCTTTAGCAAATCATTCTATTCTATATATGGTCGTGTCTTCAAAAAACCCTGTCTCTTCAAACACTACATTTTTCTTGTAGTACTTGTAGTACATGCAGATTTGAAACACATTCATCTGTTTAACATGGTATCTTTAATATGTAAATTAATCATAACAGAACTGGGTCACACTCAATGACAAACAGACACATTCCACTGCAAATCTTGGAGGACGAAGATACCGGGGTGAGGAAGAGGTGCATCTTATTTTGAAAATATAAGCGCGAAACCCTCCCCAGTAGTAAGTCATCGCACAATCACTAAGAGAATTAGTTGGCTTCAAAGGAAGGGTTTGCTACAAAAATCCAGGCATTACATGCTTGCCAGCTTTTAGCTTAGCGGCCACAGTGAAGATATTGGCTTAAAAAGGGTGTAAATAACATCCCTGCAAATCAATGCGGGATGCAGGGGCTTCTGGTGACTCGGATTTACGGCACATGAGCTGTATGGAGCCATTTGATAGTTTTTTTGGTTGTTCTTGTTGTTGTTGTTTTTTCCCAGTTGTTAAAAACAAGTCTCCAGCTACGCAAGTTGTTTAGGAGAATGCTACAACTCTGTTACGCTGTGAAGGTCCAGAAATGTTTTGTGGTAATACAAAACTTCACCTGACTTTCCATCAGCAGGAAAGTGGGGAAGGGGTATATGATGACTGAGTTTTTATGTTTTGGGTGAACAGTTCCTTTAAAGGCAGAGGAAATTCACTGTCATTGTTCCTGTTTGGCTAATTGTGGAGGGCTGACGATAGATTGCAGAAGATATTCATGCACTGATGAGTTGATACGTCTGCTAGCAGCCATGGTTACTTTGTTTTGAGTTATTATTACATTTCACCCAAAGGCAAAAAGTTAGTAAGTAAGTTAGAGTAACCTGACAGATTAATAAATTGTGATGAGGCAAAAATAAACATTTTACATGAAGAAAACAATACATAATGTTGTTCTATGTATATGTTTTGATATATATAAGAAATTAATAATTGACATAAAACAATACAGATTATTTTTGTCTTTTGTAAATCCCATTCATAAACCCCATTCCCCCGGTGTCTCTGCTGTCTCATACATGTAGGGAGGAGTCTCTGTCAGCAGGTGGCGCCAAAGCTGAAGCAGCTGTACTACGAATATCAACAAGGTACTCATGTTATTGTGCTGAAGGAGCTTTTGGAGGTGTCATGTCTCCCAAAATAAACCGTCAAAGTCACGGAATAAATATCCCACACGTTCCCCTTGTGTACAAAACATGCTGCTCTATCAAAATGATAAAATATCTCCAGTAGTATTAGCTCACCTATAAGGCCTATACAGAGAGGAGGCTGACGTTTGGCCCCAACCAGCCAGCTATGGCCTCTTTCAGTGCTCAGAAACACACATTAAATATTGTAGTCACACACACCAACATATGAATGCCACAGTACACATATCTAACACGCAGACGTGAAAAAGCCAGCACATATAACATAGATGGGTGCTGCTCAGGTACATTTATGCGCACACATGCACACCCTCTCCTCCATGGGGTATTGAATAATGGATGGGGGCTAAGGGGGAGGTGGAGAAGGGGCTAAGGGGGGTGGGCTAGTGATTATTCACCACAGCCTCAGGACACTAGAGGGTGGGGGTTTCGGAGCCTTGGAACACGGGCTCACTACACATCACGAAAACACATTTCCACGCGCTTCATTGAGGGTTTTGGATTAGCTTATTTTATGAAGCACACACACACCTTTTCCTTTTTACTTTGCAAGTGCTGTGATGAGCTGAGGCAACACTGTAAGGGTTAAAATCACCTGCCTCTGTCAGAGACACTGATGGCAGGTGAAGGATGCATGGAAGGGACAGGGCATGTGTGTGTGTGTGTGTGTGTGTGTGTGTGTGTGTGTGTGTGTGTGTGTGTGTGTGTGTGTGTGTGTGTATGTGTGTGTCAGACCAAGGTACATACAATACAATTTGATAGGTCGAAGGTGACCTGATGGGGATTCGGGGGGGGAAGAAAAAAGAACCACAGGATAATCACCAATAAGATTACTTCTGCATCCAATTCCCACCGGCCATTACCTGCCGACCATTTGTGAATTATTACACCGTTGCGGAACGAAGCCTTGATTAAAAAGTTGAAGCTGCGACCAATCCTGTGCTGCATGTTATTCAGATACTGGTTGATTTATGTATGAATGTAGCTATTGCAAACAGCAATAAAATGTAAATAAGAAGCAAACTGGATCTGATTTGTAGCAGTTCCTTATCAGTAAAATGCAAATTATGGAGTTGTGCCTAAATCATGAGCAAGGCCATTGGACATTCTGAGCACAGTAAAAAGAAATTACACACCCATTGTGCAAATGATATTTACATAAAATGTTTGTTTCCCTTTTCCATCATTGTCGTATCAAGGTCTGTCTTTCTCGACATAAACAATACAAAGTTCATTCTGTTGGAGTACAAACATAACAGACAGCCTACTGACAGTTCACATTTGCCAATGATGTCACACCAACATTGATAAGGTGTGGGTTTTTGCCTTTCATTTATTGTCTTATGGAGCAGTTTTGTGCATGTAAAAGGTCTGCAAAGTGAGACAGCCCAAAGTCCACGTCTAAGGGAGTTACTCTCTTCTACAGAAAACACTGAAAAGCCTTTACTTCCATAAGTAATGTGTGTAGCTATGTAAGAGGCGATATATAAATATATTGATTTATATTTTTTATAAAATATATACCCCCAGTCACTCAGCAACACACAGTCGCTACTGCTGTAGTGCCGTTATTTTAGATCGCACTACCTTGGCTTGGCCTCTGATTGGCTACATCTTGCCTGTTAAGTAATGCGCATATGCAGCTTGTGTCAAAAATTACAAAGAGGTGAGATGTCTCACTCCGTAGCTAAAACGGAGCATTCAAGACACAGTGTGAAAAGGGATGCTGCAGCCATGCAAATTAAATCAGCATAATATTACCTTTTAAAGAAATACAGTAAATAAGGTTGAATTGAAGAAGACAGTTGGAATGGAAGTTATAAATCCCACTTGTGTAATATAGATGCACTAATGAAGCAGCATGGAAGAGGCTATGTTGGGACATAAATCTAGTAGTTGATGTGGAAAATAAGCTGGGCCTCTAATTGACTGTTTCAGCCCAAGCAATTAAACTGTCTGTGACCTCCGGCTGTGGAGATGGCTCCACACCAGAGCTCTTATCCTCTGACCCCTTCTATTTGATTCAATTCTCATCTGACTCCTTCACTTTTGCACTGGCCCCGACCAAAACATCAACAGTGATCTCCAAGAAACAGCATGACAGCATTGCCTTGTCTGTCTTTCCTCTGTGTGACTTCTGAGAAGCGAGGGCTGGAAGAACATGAGGTGCAGTGGAAGGTCTTGCATAACAAGGCGATCTTTCTGTTCAGATGAATGGACTGGCCTTTTTGCCTTTCAGTCTTGCAGAACAGTAAGCTGTCATGCTGCTCTCACATACATGACTGGCCTTGTCATTTGAAAATGGCCTTTAATTCATCCTAGACCAGGCGCCAATGAATTTCACCCTGCGACACGCACAAACCCTGGAATGTGGACCAGACACCCAACAACTGGACTGGAAACACATACACACTACTACTGCCAGGGCTATGGGGTAGCCGGACTGTCAAGTGGTTCCGACAAATCGACTGAGTGAACCAGATTCAATGCAGGATGTTTCCAGTCAGATAGCCATTATATGTTTTTGACTTAGTGCTTGAAAGTACAGTATCTGTCTTAAGATGACATCCAATACATGGCATTCCACATCCACTGGCTAAAATGGACCTTTAGCCTATTCTTAAAGTCTTCTCAATTACTTTCGTGAGCACAGATTTACCATCAACAACTGAGCAAATGGCATGACCTATAAAAATGAAACCGACTTTTGCCAGTGTGTCTATTGCTCTTCAATTTTAACCCTGTGTCTCTGTTACCACTTTAACACCAAAATTGGCACCTAGTAGGGTTGTTTCAAACCTGCTATAATTAAGCAGCTCATTGAACAGGACTGGATGAGATGACAAAGAGTGGCAGAAGTTACCTATGATGGCAATATGTTGCATGGGGAAAAGGGACAAAAAGTAGTGTGTCCACCCGGGTGTCATGTGTCTACTGCAGAGTCATTTGACCTGAGGATGAATGTTGTTTGTATCTTTTCTCAGTGATGACAAAAGCAAGCTGTGTCCAGCGTGAAAGAGTTATATCTTTAGCCACGACCTAGTTAACTAAATACTGATCTGAAGACAGGGACTGTGGTGTTCCCCAGGGTTCTAATCAAGGTCCCCTTCGCTGTCAGTGATTGGAAAAGCACGTTCTGCCATGAAGTCCTCGGGGATTGCCTGGATCTTAGCTTCACACTGTCTGTATGACCATCAACATGTTAATGGCCAGGCCAGACCAGAGACGATAGCTTCCGTGAGACAAGGTGTGTCTTTCCAGTCATTTCTAACGTCATATCACCAGATCAGTCTACATATTTTTGACGACTCGATGGTAATACATTTCCACCGCGAGAGCTTTGGGAGAAGTTATACCCTGACCAATCACAGCTTTCCATCTTTCAGGACTTGCAGGCTCCAGTAAAGAGGAGCAATGGAGGTAGATGTTCACCATACCACATGACAACACCAACAGTAGCATTACCCTTTTGTTTTGCAGTGTTTACAGCTGAGCACAGAAGCACAGTTTGTCCTACCATTGGTTGCTGTCAACGAAGATGTTTCAAAACTGGCAGAGAAAAAGGCCCAAATCTGACATAATTGTCCTGTTGTCAGGAGCTTGAAGTTGAAGAGTGGATTGGTTGGCTGTGACAAAAAAACAACAACCTGGAATAAAATGAGCACTTGTCACACCGGATGCTCATTTTTTGTTACAGACACCCACTGACAGTGTTGGGTTGGGCCATTATCGAGCTGATCCTGGCATTAACTATTCAGTATAGCCTGGCAGCAAGCACTAATGACAAGCTTAATTCATGGCAAGAAAATCATCCCAATGGTAAATTCCATTTTGGATCTAGTTTGAATTTGGACTGCATACAAAATACAGTCCAATTTTGCAGTACTGACCAAAGGAACCTTGTCTCAAATCCAGCGTGACGATTGACAAGACAAGAGTAAATCTGGCATGGAGAAACATTCTGACAACGCACCACCAACATCCACCGATGGCTGACTGACAGGGTGTGTTTAAAAATGATAAGAAAACCAAACAAAAGACCTTTTTTTTTTTTAAATAACTCATCCCCTGTCACACCACTGCTTTATCGTGTTACACAGCAAGAGGTGTCACTCAAGCATTCTTAATGTGGTGGGGATATTTAGCTTCAGATTTAGCAGGATGTCCTGTCTCCCCCTGTGTGAGTCTTCATCTGACTGTGAAGGGTGAGAATAATATTGAGGTGCGTCTGTATAGACGCCTGTGTGTGTAGCGTGTGGCGAAGCAGTGCCAAAGGGATTACCAGAAACAAAAGGTTATGCTGGTGGTGAGGCACGGTGAATGGGCCCCGCTACAGAGCCGAGCTAACTGGATTAGCCCAACCACTGTGGGCTAGACTGTCATTAAGGCTTCATGGCTTCATGCCTCCAAACACACAGATGGACTGCATGGGGAGGAGGGAGGCAGGAAAGGGAAAGTGTAGAGAGGGATGTTAAAAAGAATAAAAAAACAGTGAGAGCGAGATGAAGAGGCCGGTGATATGAGGCTAACGGATTAATCAAAAGATTAAGGGGAAAAAGACGAGGCCAAAGAAGGAAAACAAACATGTCGCCGTCACAACTGCAACCACTTCTTTGGCCAATCAGACACAAACACGTCATCGGGTTTCACCATGTTGTCATGGCCTACTTAAACCTGTCAGTGTCATTTTTCTTCATCGGATTCATCAGGTTCATAGAATTTTAGTTCAACAGCACTTAAAGCAAGGAAAGTGAATATTTACAAATCATATCACTACATTTACCCTGAATTTTTCATGGATTCAAACTACGTTGCAACAGCAAAACCATTCTGTGAAAACAACCTGCAGCCAGACTCCATCTGTGAATAAGCTTATGTTGAACGAGTTGCCAAATTGCTCACTGTCAGAGCAAAACGTCCATACTGACCCTATCTAAAGCAGGGACAGAAATCGATAGCATTTGAAGTTATGCTTACCTTACAACATTTGCACAAAACTAAGGGCTCAAAAACTCTTCCAATTCATTTACAGTTTGAGTACTTTTTTGGCCGAGCGCAGACGCAAGCTCAGACATTTATCAGCTATAGGTAATCTAATCCGGCGCCTGATGTCTGCCATTTCAACCCATGACGATCAACAAACATATAAGAAGCTGCTGCCTATATGTTTTCCATTGGTTTCTTCACAATACAGGTTAGGAGAGATGAGAGATTTGTTAACGCTGGAGCCAAGTAATTCCAGGCACGTTAACGATAGGGAGATCTTAAATTAAACCAACTGCAGTGTATTTCATTTATTTCCCCTAATCTAAATATCTGCTCTTGTGTGATGATAATGGTTGCATGGTTGACCTTTTCATGGTTATGTCTAGGGAATTTAAACCTCTAAAGCTGAGGGTAGAGATAGGGTTGTGGGGGTAGGGTTTTAGATTTTGAGATGCTCTAACATGCACTTTGTGTGAAGCATACCGACTTCTTTACATACAGTCAGTACCTCTTGGGTCTCTAAGCAAGTACAGCCTGGGATTTTTCAGGGCTAAAAAAAAAAAGGATGTTATCGTTTAGTTTTCATTAGGATCAAACTTGTTCAAGTTTCAGCCCCCTGAGAATGAAGTATAGTCTACTGGAACATCAGGGTTCCTTTTAAATGTTTTTGTTCAATACACATACAAGTTGGGTGCCAGATAATGATGAGGATTTTTGATTTAGTGGTTTCAAGTCTACCGAACCAATCAGAGCCAATCAAACAAAACGCTGTCAAAGGGCATGACAGGGATACGCTGTACCTTCCACTGTTATCAAAACTCATGGGTGAACTTAGGGAGGAAGACCCACATACACACACTTTTCCCACCTCAGTTGTTTATCTCTGCAGCTGAGCTCTCAGCCCCGGGCCAACAAGAGGAGGCACACACACACACACACACACACACACACACACACACACACACACACACACACACACACACACACAGCTAAAAATTAACTAAAGCAGAAGAGTTGCAGACCGTAGCCCAAGGTTCATGATTCAGTTCAAAACACTGCAAATAACAGCACAAAATGAAGAGCTACACGACTGGGATCTGGGAACTATCAGGGCAGAAGGGAAAAGAAAGAAAGACTGGCCCTTATAAGGCCTCCCGTCCAATAAAAAAAAACAAGAATCTCACACCACAGCAGATCTCAACAAATCCCCTGTGAAGCCGTCAGCCTCCAAAGAAGGTCAATCTTCAATCAGGAAGTCAGAGGGAGGCGTTCTGCTGCGGAGGTCAGAGCCACAAAAAAAAAAAAAGGGGGGGGGGGGGGTTTGATGCAGGGTGGGGGGGCGATGTGGTCTCAATACCTGCTGTCTGTAGTGAGGCTGGGGTCAAACACTATCCGCTCAGAGGCTGATTTGGTGAGTGGTTACATTATGTGGGGCTGCTGTGTAACATTCTCTTTGATTCTGTTCCTGACTGCCTTCAGTCATGGACTTGTATTATTTGTGGCCTAGAGCCCGTCTCTAAGAACCTCAACACACTGGACTAACACAATCACACCAGTGTTTTAACCCAGTAAATATTTAACATGAAACATTTCCTCTATTAAAACGTCTCAAAACTACCCGGCCCTTCCAAATGTTTGAAATCCATGGCCTATTTGATCAACCCCCTGGTCATCTTAAGACTAATGTATGTGTGGGGAAAATACAGTAAGTTACTATTGTTAGTGTAGTTAGTCCTGACTAAACAGTTACACTCAACCTTTCGGGACCCAAAGGAATAATGACCCTGTCTTAGATGCAACAAACCTCTTTGAAGTCAGGGGAGTAATGAAAGATTTGAGCCTGTTCCTCCTTCTGTAAAGAGAGGACAGATGGTACATCAGCAGCCTGCCATATGTATAGACTGAGGCATTCTGGGATATTATTCTGATTGGCTGCGTTGAATCTGACAGGCCTTATTACTGTCAACCCCTTCCAAACCCGCTGGATTGAGAAAGCACTGAAAGTTTTCGGCACTTTCCTGCGGGAGGTGAACGGCTCGCCCTCTCTCTCTTTCAGCAGCGCTGAGGAGCTGTGTGTCAGATGTGTTACTTGACACTGTGCCGCAGTGACATTCGCTATCGTCAAGATCATCTATGTGTCAAGGTAAACTGAGAGACTCTTTTTGCCTCCGTAACACGACAAAATCCGACCACGCTGGTGAGATGTCGTGACGGCAGAGACGACAGACATTTCAGGCTAGACCACCTCCTTCAGCATGGACTGCAAAAGAAAAAAGAGCATCTGGTCCGACACACTTCTCTCCACTGGCCCCCCATTTATCTGGTCAGTAATCCATCTTCAAGTAAACAAGAGAGGAAGTGACAAAATCATGACACTTCTGACACAACACACAAGGTTGATTTGTTCACAGTTGAACAACACAGGGCTGTCAACAAAATGCAAGTCGTGGCCCGTCAGTGCTTCACGCGAAACAACACGTTTTGGGACTGAAATGATGGCAGTCTTGCCAGAAGGTGAAAACAGATTAACTGGGCGATCCCTCGACCAGAGCTGTCTGAGAAGCCTGCGGGGAGCGATTCAGTTCAAGCCTAACTTCAGTCTCACATCTGACAGTGCAAGTCAAACTTAAGTCCCGAGTTGAGGCTGCTTTCTTGCGGCCAGTTGGACCCTTGATGTATCAGAATTCCAGCCATAAGGAAAAATGCGCCATATATAGTGTACATTTAACCAGCACGTCATTGTTGCACAAGAAGCAACATCCTGTTTTAGCAGGGACACATACACAAGAGCCATAGATTATAAATTCATGAGTTTATTGTAAAGACCAGCTGTCTTGGCCGGACAGAGGAGAAATGCCCACAATGCCGAGCAGTGCGGAAAATTTGAACTTCTATGCGAATTCAAAAACTACTAGAGAGACCTGACACGCAGGGACTTGTGTCCATATATACTTATTTTAGGCCAAAATCTCTGCCCATTAATCCAATTAAGCTGCAAAGTGCACTCTGCCGTTTAATATGAAAATGCTCTATGTTTAAGTCTACCTCAGGATAATTTCTCTCCAGCCTTTTGCTCGCTGCTATTTTGCTTCATCTAGACAGCATGCATGAGCACTTACAAACTCATCGGGGGATGACACAGACTACCAACGTCAAGTCTGTCTGTCTCCTCCACCTTCCCTCTCCTCCGCCTGCTCCTTCACACTCGACTGAACTGAGAGCCTCCCCCTTTCTCCAGTCTATCCACACCCCAACCCCCTTCTTTCTATTGTTCCAGCAGCATTATTACACCTAAATCAATCCCACTACTGCCATTCGTGTGAAGTACACACCCATATTTAGTCTGTATATGGTTCAAATAAGGCCGCACAGTCAGTTGCTTTTGATGTAATTTGGATCAATTTAATCAGTTTAATTTCAAAACACGGCAGACAAACTAAAACTTCAAAATACATATATTTCTATATGACTAACCTGCCCAAATACTAAATAAATACACAACAAATGATGTATCACATACATACTGTAGTTGTGATCAATGTTATATTCAAAGTTTGTGTCAGGCTTTATATGCAGAAAATGTACAAGCCAGCAAACCATGAGGAATTGAATGTGAGCATTGTTTGAGCTTCTATCCAACACAACGCACTAAAGCAGCAAATCGGCAAACCGCCACCAAACAAAACCAAGGCAAAATAATGCAAAATGTGAGTTAATGCCAACACAACAGAACGCAGATGTAGAGGAGTGTCTGCAGTTTAATGACGATGGGATGCAGCAACTACGATGTCTCCGAATGCATTATTCGAGAACTGTTGTAGGTTGTCAATACTGTGATAACAGTCAACTTTGCCTCCTAAAAGCATGATGATCTACTTATAATTTGCTTTGCCCGATAAGTTTAAAGAGGAGCATGATGTTATGTTCAATGGTTTTGCCAATCCAGGAGACGATTCTTTTCTTAAGGCAAACAGAAACCATATGAAGGAGGTTGGGGTGGATGACTGGGTGTATAAAGCTCAGAACTTTAATATTGGAGAATGGGATTTTGCATCCTGTGACTTACCTGAAGGTGTAGGCTCCAAAAACACTTGGTAAAAGTTGGGAAAAACATTCACACGGCCTGTTTCCAGTCAGCAACTTTAAACCACAATCTTTCGCTAACCTTAACAAAGTGCTTTGAGTGGCCGTGCACCATATTAACAGTAATCGTATTTTGGTAACGAGCAGATAAAGACTAAAACGGTGAATTACACTGACAGCAAAAGTTTGCAGATGAACACACACTGCCTGTCCACCCCCCCCAAAAAAGTCACCACCTAGATTTATCTAAGCAAATAGGTAAGAGCCTTCCTGGCAACAAGTTATTAAACCCAATATTATTTAAACTGGTGAAGTGAGTAGCTTCTCATACAAACAACCATGTCAGAAGACATATCCTGTGGTCTTGGAAAAGATGTTACTCTATTTCAGAAGGGTCAAATTAATGACCTGTATAAAGCAAAAAAAACTACTAAACTAAGGAAATGCTGGAGCTACTACAATTTGGTTAAGAACTGTCCAATGCATTATTAACACCTGGAAGGACAGTGGTGAACCATCATCTTCGAGGACAAAATGTGTAACTGTAGACCTCACAGCTATGATCAATAGTGAAAGCAAGAGCAGGGATTGGGACTAAACAGTTGTGTGGCCTCAAGAGAACCACTTATCAGTGAGGCTAATTGGAAAAAAAGGCTTAAAGGTTGGACTGTGGAGCGATGGAAAAAGGTCATGTGGTCTGATGAGTCCAGAATGATGGATCCATCAGGGTAAGAAGAGAGGCTGATGGATTGATGCAGCCGTCATGCTTAGCGCCAAGCCTGTGGGGGCAATGTTATGATCTGGGGTTGATTCAGTTGGTCAGGTCTAGGTTCAGCAACGTTATGTGCCCAAAAATGAGGTCAGCTGACAAGATGAATGTACTGAATGATCAGGTTTCTCCATCAATGGATTATTTCTTCCCTGATGGCACGGGAATATTCCAAGATGACAATACAATGATTCATTGGGCTCATACTGTGAAAGAGTGGTTCAGGGAGCATGAGACATCATTTTCACACATGAATTGGTCGCCACAGAGTCCAAACCGTAACCCCATTGGGATGTGCTGGACAATACTTTACACAGCGACCCGACTCAGAAGATCTTGTCGAAAAATTCATGCAATTCAGCGCAATTCAGCTTGCAATCCATAATCTTCTGAGGTTTTCTTCAGGTGACACAGGTGAAAACATTACAAAGATTAACAGGTGGATGCTTAAGTCCCCAGGCTACCAGACTACTCTATATATTTGTCCATTAGAAATGCCATGAGAAATGCCTGTTGAGTCTGTCCCTGATCAGCTTGGGGCACCCCTATTGTTCATTCCTTGATAGAGCTCTATATCAACGGAGGACACAGTACTGCAGCAACCCAAAAAACGGGTGTGAGTTCAGCAATTGCATCTAACCAATTCACACAGAGAATGCAATCTTTTACAGGAATGTTGGAGCTTATCCAGTAATTCCTTACATCCTGTAGTAAATAAGAGATTAGAGGGAAGATTGAGAGAGAGGTTGAGAACGGGATTTTGTGACTTTATTTTCTTCCTCTTGATGCATTCAAGTCAAATAGTGTTGAATATTTTGATAATCAAATGTTTCCTTTGGATTAGGGTTAGGTTTGCATTTAGATACAGAATACATTTGATTTGTAAAAGCATTTAGAAAGGGCAGACAGAGAAATTTGATTCAACCAGGTGTCACATTGAGTCATGGCCTTGACATTTCATTGGGAGGAGACTAGTTAATACCATAAATCTAACAAGAGCCGCTGTATTTCTACAGTATGAGGAGTATATTTAGATGGCATGTGGGCATGCCCTGGGAGATTAATAAACACCTACTACACGACACACACACCTGTCTTCACTTTGAAAGGCAAAGGTTACACAATATGCTTTTTAATCAAGCTGGATCAAGGCCACCTCACACACGGTGCTCTTTGAAATCTTTCCTTTGGGCTGCGACCCAGCACGATACGCACACACACTATCTCTGTTGTAACCTGGTAACCCTGGTAATCGACTAATCTATCGGTCATTTTTTTTTTTCGACTAATCGATGCATTTTCCGATTATATTTTTGATTTAATCTGTTATTTTTGTATTACTCGCTTAATATACTAACAAATTCATCCAAAACAAAATTTAAAACTTGTCATTTATATTTCAGTATTTCCTTCAATCATCTTCAATCATCAAAAAAACAAATATGACAAAGTATGCACTGCATACAACTTAAAATAGCCCGGTCTTAACTGGTAATCTGTCATGGGCTAAAAATTGAATCTCCGATTTTTTCACACCAAACTCGATTTACGACTATCATCATTTAGTTTTTTCCTTCTCAAGAACAAACTTCAAATTACAAAGAAATTATTAAAAGCATTGCATTTATTTTCATGCTTTTATTTTAAACAAATCTGCCCTGCCGTTGTAAACAGTGCACCTTCAAACTCACTAGAAAAAATAAATAAAAGTGCAATGTGTCCCTTTTTGATAAAATGTTTTTGATAAACATAAATTTAATGTGTCAGATTGCGTGCTATTCTAAAAACAGATCAGTTTCCACATTAGTATTGATAAAGTGTTAACATAACTTTCTTTAAATACTTTATTTTGCAAATGGTTCCTTTTGCGGGTTTTTTTTTTGTTGTTTTTTTTTGTAGCGGGTGTTTGTGGGCTGCCGCTGTCTTCTAGTAGTGAATTCTGATACAAGTGTCTATTTGAGATGCTGAAATAAACTGGTCGGTCCGCTGCCTTTACAGGACCGTGGTTTGTTCGAGGTCCGATGCCCCAAAACCAAGCTACTAACAAGACAGTGCACTTTTAGGAACGGACTCTTGGCTTGCTGCATGTTGTTGTGTTTGTCGCTGTGTGGAAAGTCGATGCGGGGGTAGGGCGGAGCCCACTATGAACTACGGGAGCCTATGGGGAGCGGCGGCGGAGCAAATTAAAGAGAAAATCGATTGTATTTTTTTTAGATTGTCCTAAACAACAAACTTGAATTAATCGATTTTGCCAATTTATCGCCCTGCCCTATAATCTGTGTAAGATTTGTCTTTCGGCAAACTGATTAGCAAGGTTCCCAACATACCACACACATGGACCATGAGTGACACTCCCACAATGCAGGCTGGAGGAGGCTAAATCTATAGCTAAAGCTTACTTTCTGCATCAAAATACCACATTCAGCATCAGCTCAGAAAATCAAAGGTAGAACAGTACGACTCCGAATACAATTCCTATGAGCCAGAGGAAGATGAATTAAAACCACTACTCACATCAGCTTCATCTATTCCCTCAAGATTAAAGGCTACAACTTCATATCAAAGCAAGATTATGTAACCTTAGGAAAAAAACAACAGTCATTTCTTAGAAATGAAAAGTAAGCAATAAAAAGTCAAGTCAATGAACTCAGAGGGTTTGTAGGGACAACTTTTCTCGGTCTGGTATGACCAGCAGATAATGTTAGCAGAAGAATATAATAGAGAAATGAGATATACAATTTCCCATTGGGCTGGAATTACACCCAGGCACGGTTAGATTCAACTCAATACATAATGTACCTATAGTTGCCCTAAACTTGATTCTGTGACACAAAGAAAGCAAACCTGTGTGTAGGGTTACACTGTTAATGTATGTGCTTGAACGCACGGGGATCACAGCTAATGGTTGTCTCCGACATCACTAGGTTCAGTTTCACTCCGTTTAAGGGCGATGGAGAAGAACAAAGCACAAGGGAGCAATATCACATTCCCGAGACGTTTGTTTTCTGTGGCTGATTGTTGGGCCTGCTGAATGTGTCGCTCAATCACTGCCGCAAAGGCAGAGCGTTTCATTAAATATCAGATTTCAGCCAGTCAGTAAGCTGTAATTGTCCTCCACATGGACTGCGATGGAGTGTTTTAGTTTCCAATGACAGTATGATTAACATAGTAAAACGAGAAAATATTGTAACCTTGCAATTACTTTTCTAAATTTGTTTTCAGTTTGTTGTATTCTAAAGACTAAAGCAGAGCTTGAGCTTGAGATTGTTAGGGCTGGCTGAGAAGCCACTGCACACGCCTTTTGACTGTTGTCAACATCTGTGATTATTGTTTGATCCGACTTCATGTCATTGTGAACCAGGAATGCACAATACGCATGATAATTTATTGGTGCGGAATTGTATGTATGTATGCATTATCGGCTATTTGGTAGCATCGGTGAAATTGAAGCAGATAAAAATAGCCAATCATAGGAAGCCGAATTGCTGTCATTGACCTAAGAAGTGCAGTAAGTGAAACCATATAATGAGCAAAGGTGAAAAATAATGTACACCTATTTCAATATAGTAAGCAACCCGCCTCCATGTCTCTACATTTAACATTTAATGGTATTTACCATTGGACTGTTGGACCACACATTCATAACATTTGAGAGCTGTTTCATTCTTGAGACACGTTTTTGCACAACCTTTGTGAAAAGGTTTTAAATAGACATTTAGCGTGCAACCATTCAGCCAGCTGGGATGCTCGGCGTCTCAGAACTGCACCTCACTGGACGATCAAGTTCACGTTTAACACCGCAGTGGAAAGAGAACTTCTCCTGGGAGCCGTCTGGAAAGTGAAACCACACAAAACTGCCTCTGTGCCCTCCTGGTCTGCAGTGTGACCTCCCGCCGAGGCCAGAACCCTCTGACTTGCCCAAACACCTTGCATCAACGGAACCAGAGAACCTCCATTGATCCATGTGCCACCCCAGAGTCCCAAGACATAACTAATGGATAGCTGCGCTCATCAATAAATAATCCCTGGCCATCCATGTGTTGATGGGAGACGCCTGCTTAGTGTCAGACTAAGCACTCCCACTTCACCACAGAGCTGCTGTTCAAAACTGTCACTAAACATCAATATGGTGCTAATGACAATGCAGGCCATGCACAGCGAATGAGTGGGCTTGACACTTCTTCAGCGAAATGTTCACCTTGGGCTATTGAGCTTAAATAGAACTATCTTGAATGATAACTGGTTGAATTCACTGAATAAGATCCAACTCCAACAAGATCCAAGGACTGGGCAATAGACATGTTATACTCACCTTAATTATAAAATTCCAAAGTGGAAATGAAACACTTTGGCCCAATCCTAAGACAGCCCTTGTCCCTACCACTCAATGTACATTTTTCCACGGGTACACTTTAAACTGAGGGTTACAAGAGGTCAGGTGCATGACAGTCCCGCATTTTGACAGATTTTAATGTTATCTTCCCCACTGTGATGGCATATGACACCCAAGATTTAACTCCCTAACCCTCACCCCAGCACGGAAGCTGCTGCATTCGGTGCCACTCCTCTAATAACAGAGCAGACTGGCAGTGTAGGCGCATGGGTTGCTAATGGTAGCCTATAAAGCACTGCTAGCTGCCAGGTAATGAAGCAGTGTTCTTTTTTTATTTGATGACTTTATAGATAGCATAAAGCTGTAGATGAATTGCGTGTCCATCCTCTCCCTCTCTGTCGGATAAATGGCAAATAACATTGTGTTAATACCGGAATTGTGAAAGCGATGGGAGATAAATCACCACAGCTGAAGACAGATGTTGGAAATGTCTGCTGGCGTTTGTTTGCATAGACGCCATCGACGACTACTGGTGGCGTATGAGGATCTTGAAGGATGTCCCAGATCATATGGGATGATTTTGACCACTACCCCTTGGGATGGCAGTGAAGCTTTGAAATACATAGTGTGCATTCCTTGACAAAGTACAAATGACCAATCATATCACAATACTGAAATGAAGAAGCCTCTTGGATGAGAGAAATGTCTTCAAGAAACTGAAGTCCAGCTGCCTATGATAAAGCACTTAGAATTACCATGACCTGGGTGACCGAGCACCTTCATCGACACGTTACAAACACAATTTCCAACCAATCACATGGCATGAGACACCATACGCCATTAGAAACAAGAGATATGCACTCCTTTAGCGACGTCATCAACTATCTGCAAGAAAAATAAAACATCATGAGACAGAATATGTTCACAAGTGAAGTCCTACAGACCATCTGAAAACAAGCCAGTAGAGTCTCATATGTCAACAATCAAAAGTTCCCCACACCATACAGGGATCGTCCAATCATAGCATGGCAGATTTGGATCTCTCAACACGGCAAAGAGGCGTGCACGAGGCTGACAGTTGGGCTAGCGAAGCGCTTGATGAGGTAGCCCTGTAAAAAATGCCGTGCCTCCACCGTGTACAGCCGTCATCTGTTACAGCAGCAGGAGTCGGAGCAGAGGGAGACTGATTGAAGTAATTTCCCGATATGAGCGCACATCTAACGCATCAGTTACCCCGCCATATTGAGATTAAATGACCGTTAAACACGCAATTCTGTCCGCAGCCCCAACGTTTTCGCTAAGAATCTCTTTCTTCAGCTTTTTATCCCTTCATTTCTGCATTGTGTTATTGGTTTTCACCTCCTTTAAACCGAAACACACACACACACACACACACACACGAACACACTCACGCAGCAAGACAATAACAGAGTCATGGGTGTCTGGGGAATAGCCACACCCTGACCTCGTATCAAGGGAGCGCAGCTCTGCCCATGTCAGGGATTGATTGAAACAGAAATGATCACATAGGGACCGCGGAGCTGGCTCCTCGCTGTCAAAGTGAACTAAATTCTCACTTTACGGAGACGAGGACAGATACGGACATGTGAGAAGACGCTGCCAGAGCCTCAGATGTCGCCTCAGATGTTTTCAGCTAAAGGTTTTTGTTTTTTGGCGGGCAAGGCTCTGGGTCGCCATGGCGACGTCTGGGTGTCATCCTCACAGACCATCTGTGTTGCTGTTTGCCGTCCAACGAAAGAGGCAGCATGGAAGGGTCAGACACACGCACACACATGCACACACACACACACACACACACACACACACACTCACACTAGTCATAACAGGCTCAAACCTTGAAAAAAATACACATTCTAAGAACAAGAAAATGCCACAAAAAGCTCACATATACACTCTTTTATATACTGAAATTTGTGACATAAAAAACATGAACGTTTGTTGGCACACACACACTAACATCAAATCTCACTCATGAATACACACAGAAACGGAAAGCACGCTTCAGTGGTTCAAAACAGCTGATGATGTTGGATATATTGGTCTGTCGAGTATTTATATTACACACACACACACAAACCTACCCATGTATGCTTAATCTCGGTCCTGACCATGACCTAAACCTAATCCTAATTCTCTCTCACCTCAGCATTAAAACTGCCGAGACTGAAGATTTGGGAAAAGTCGACAGCATGAACACGTCACACACATGAAGAGTAAATGGAGATTTTGAGCTTAATTCCTTTGTCTCCTGTTGAGCTGAGTCACAGTGCGAACAGTCACTAGATCGGCTAGGCACACTGTGTACTTCCTCTTTATCCTTAAAGAGTTATTTCGAGACAAATCAGAACAGACAGCAGAGAAGTAACCCAGTAATTGTCACGGCGGTCGATGGCAGTCCTCGTATAAGAATTGACTTTCTCTAATCCACCTCCACTGACTGGGATCTCCTCATTTATAAACATCTATCTTTAAAAAAAGATCACAGGTCCAAACCAGCCCCAATACCATTAAATACTGATGACAATACCTAAATGTTGGATTGGAACAAGTGTATCATTTTGAAAGAAGTTGGTAGAACAGTATGTAAAATCTGTTCTGAAGATGCTGTTAGAGCAATAGCATGAAATTCAAAACAATCTATCCTGCAGGACTCACATACGTGCCTTGGCAAAAAACTGATACCAATCATCATTTCTTTAAATAATGAAAATGACCTTGTTTACACTTTCATCACAAATTTCAGGGTAGGAGGTTTACCGTACATACCACCAACTTTGACTTCCGCATCACGGTTGGTTTCTTTTAGCCATGAACGCTGTCTTTCTTTGAGTCCGTTTAGCGTCGCGGTATGTTGGTTGATGTTAACTCATTTGTGAGAAGCAACGCTGAATAGAAAATAAAGAACGACCCCATCTTATAATCTCTGTGACGGAGTTGACCATACTGGTTATTGCTAAATGTTAACAGTGAAATAGTGATGATCATGGAAAAATCTTTCAAGAATTGGAGCAAAGCTGCGGCACGGATCTCATGAATTTACAAGTGCTTGCATATTACAAGTACGTTACTTGAGTATTGCCATGGTATTTCTGCTACATGTTCCACTCCACTACTACTTTTCAGATCAATATTCTAGTAAGTGCGATATATGTTCGGTTAAATCAACTCTAGGTAGGTATTTCCTCGGAAAAATCCACTGTTTCTCAGGAAGTGCTATTTATGCTCCTGCATTGTTTAGAATAGAAAGGAAACCTCAGTGGTGAGACAGTGTGAAAAATGTAGACTATCACAAGTATTTCTGTGTAGCCCATGGGATGTGTGACAACAGTTTTTTTTTTTTTTTTTTTTTTTTTTTCATCTCTCATGAGGTGGTTCACAGTCATACTGTGCTTGTGAACGGATTGGAGATTTGAAAATGTGCCCATTCTGGTGGGTGGAAAGTCTACTGTGTGGATGGGAGAGGAAATTTGCTTTAATCAACGAACTGATCAGCTATGAGTCACCAGCCATTTATAGCCCTGTATTTCAGAGTGGGTCCAAAAGATTTCTATTCGGGCTGGGTACTGAGCCTGGTTAACACGTTCATAATCTTTTTTATTGCTCGATATTTCATTGTCTGATCATCTTAAAGTAGGCCAAGTTATTAAACATTTGATAGCTTTATCTTCTCTTCATACCGCAAATGATTATTATTATTTTTTTTTTTTCTGAAGGTAAGATATAAAACAATCAATCATAATTATGTTCAGTGACAGGGTTTGATACCATTAAAGGCCAACATCATTTAAAAATTGAGATTTAACATACAATGCTGATGTTGTGCCATATCTACTGCACACATTTCCCAGTGTCCTGTGCCAGCATTTTAATATTTCAATGCCAACATATCATTACATTTAATTCCAAGGTTTTTTTCTTTTTTCTTTTTGATAGACAATATCAATATTATCTATATTTAATGCAAATTGACTTATTTGTGTTAATAATCAGTGAAAGTGTCCAACACCAATGTTGTTCTGGAAACATTCAATGTTAAAAAAAAAAAAAAAATCACATCCAAATTAAATTTTTTTTTATCAAAATTCCAATGCCAACATGTCTTTTTAATCTAACACTATGTGTCAATGTTGCACAACATTCAGTGCCAATTTTACATTTTACATTGTTTTAGAAGCAGACGACATTTAACATTTTGTTTTTAAGAGCTCTGTCTTAAAAATACCATGCAGAAATAGTTATCACAGCTTTTTCCCCTCAATAAAAGGATCCAGAATCATTCAGGTTAAAGGCTTCTCATATGCAACACAACATAAACTATGCAAGTCCTCTGTGGGATTGATTGATTGGACTAGATGCATCATTAATGGAAGGCAATCATAAACATCAGAAACATATCTAATGTAGACTTTTCATTCTGTGGCTCGATTTAAAAGCCAATACAAGAGGCCAGCAGGGCAATAAATCCTGATGATTGCCTGTTGTTTGGCTGAAAATATGAAACCGCTGAGTCGCAGAAACGGGGGCTGAAAATCCCTGAACTCTCCGTCGGATGAAACGAAACACCTGACTTTTTCCAAACTGTCCTTGCTCAGCAGGACAGAAAGCCGGGGAACCTGAAACCTTCCTGCGCTCATCAGAAAATGAAACTTGCATCTTTGTCATCGCCACTGTCTTCCTCACCTTAGAATTAAAAAAAAAATAAAATAAAAATCTACACAATGACCAAGCAAAGCTCTATGGGTACAGTAAGGCTGTGTTTCTAACCTCCTTTGATCAGTGTGAGCGGAGAGTTTTAATTCAGGCAGTGGAAGATTAAAGTGCTTAGGGCTTTCACGAAAAAAAGAGCCAAGAACGCGCTGTATTAAACTGTGGCTTTCTACCAGCTCAAGACATTAACTCAAGTGTGTGTTTGTGTCCAATTACGAAGGATTGCATCGGCAGACATAGGCGGAACACATCGCTTTGAGTCGACTGCCCTGCATGGAGCAAAGATCAACACCGGCAGGTCACCAAAGGGTGTGTATTTCCATTTGTGTGCTCGCGTACGTGCCTTTCTGTGTGCCTATCTAAGCATGGGGTCAGGGAGCATATCAATAATTCATCCATTGATTCTGAATGCCCGCCCCCGCCGCCACTGCCAAATGCTTCGCCTCTGCTTCCGCCAACAATTTACTTCTGTACATTCAGCATTGCTGACTTGAACACCTGCCACCTCTGGGCCATTCCCTCGTTCCCCTTTCACTCTCTTTTTCTGCTAGATAAAATAAGGAAGGACAGGTACAGTGTAACATCAGCGACATCTCATTCGTGTCGTAGCACTTTCGGTGCTACTCATTCCGGTCGCATCTGCTTCAGGTGCCGCGTGAACAGGCAGTTTAACTCTGATCCGCGTCATACCGGAAATCACATGTAAACACCCAGCGTTTCCCCAATCTGGATATCATTTTCTGTTTCTCCTACCAACAGCACAGCGAGTGTATTCATTCATTTAGACAATAACGGAGACGTTAACAAAGGAGATAGAAATGGTGCCCGGGCTGTCAGTCGCACTCATTATCCCTATTTCCCAATTTCTGACAGGCAAAATTGCATGGCTAAACAGAGGTTTATAGGGAACCAAACTAATGCTGTCACAACTCTTCAGGGTCCAGTTGACATCTCATAAGAATTATGAAATTCTGGAAATTATGGTAGATTCAAACTTGAATCTAATCTCTCCCCATGATCACTTGACCCAACTTACTTTGAAATGTAACTCTAAATTTACTTTTTACCTGGGGCATTAATGGCTCTATCAGGGCTGTGAAAAAACATAGATTCGTACATTGGCTGCAATTTGTCTGTTGACCACCATGGCAGAATAGGGGGGAAAATCTAATTGTGCTTCATGGAAGCACACTGAGTAGATTTTCAATCTCTCTGGTATATGGATGGGGTTTTTTTTTGTTTTTTTTTGTTTTTTTTTGTATCAATGATGTGTTGGCTACAGGAATAGCTACGCCAGTTAACATGTATACATCCTCAATGTGTTTCCCGCACTTCTCAACACTTCCCCAGCCCATTAAAGAGGCAGACACGCCCTTAAGCAGCAGGCATTCTGCTCTATGAATGGAGGCGTGGCTACATGCTAATTGCTATGGCGTTTTGTTTTGTCTTATTCTTCAGGAGGTAAATGATCATTACCCCTGCGTTTATCACATGGTGGTAAAATTGAAAATGGATAGAATGAACCATGTTGTCTAACACTTCAAGATTCAAGATCCACACACACTCTTTTATCGAAGTTGGGCAAAGTTCAAGGAAATGAAGTGCAAGGCAGGATTGCTACATGACTGACATAGCCAAATGAGCGGGACAGCATTGAATCTGAGTGTCAGCCACGAAATAAAAACATCCCTGCATCACTAGTTTTCAAGGGTGCACCAATTGATCAGGAACCAATCTTTATCAGCCGATATGCGTTGAAAGAAGTTTGATCTGTGGAGACTCTGCGGCTCGCCTGCTGCCAAAAGCTCACTAGCTCTCCTCCAGCCAATATCAATACAGATTTTCAGGGCTTTCTTGGTCTAACCAGCACATTATATTGTATATGTGATGTCCTGCCAACCAGCAGTTTGTGACTGAGGGGATAGATGGACCGGTACCACGAGGCAGTTCCCAACGCTTAGAGTCTAGCCAGTGTTTGTAACTAACACTGACACAGTGCTGCAGAGGAGACGTAAGAAGACGCGCTCTACTGTAGTCAGTTCATTTTGCCATTTGGGATTACCAACATTTTCTGCTGGCCTGAGCCGGGGGACAACGCAATCCTGTTTGGTTGAGTCCTGCAGCTAGGGCTGGGTATCGGCGCTCAATAACTTTTAGTTATTGACCAAATAACTCGGTACCAAGTAGTATCAAAACTTCTCCAGTCAAACCGCACCTGCATTCGATCATTTTTGTACCTACATGTAGAAAAAAAATACTATTTGTACGGTTTGCCCAGCGAGTTGCTGCAAGCGTCCACCAATCCACATGATGGGTATCAAATGAAGTAGCAAAAAAAAAAAGGTATCAAATAAAGAACTTGGTGTTGGTATAACTTTGAGGGTACTAGTATCGGGACTGGTTTCGTCATTTTTTAAACAATACAAAACAGAACAGTCCTACCTGCTGCGGCAAACAGCGGAGCCAAACACAACAGAACTGTTCAGAGGAACATGAGGTGTTAAAACTGTGAACCGTACCTTAATGTGACAACACAACAAGTGTACACTAAGTAAGTCCACTGAGCATAGTTTGGAGGTGAAAGTAAACTTGAGTTTGCAGTTACTGACACTTAACATCCGCGTACGTGTTATCAATCTGAAGCAAGCGCGAATGAGCAGTGACAAAGACTGAGACAAATGAGACCGAGACGCGGAATTGTCCGTTCTACTTACTTTTTCTTTGACTCAATCAAAAATTAAACGTAATTATCTATTTCCTCTACATCTTTACAGTGAATTCACAAAGCCACTAATAACTAACAAGTATAGATGAGAAAACATCGAATCCTTCTGATTGGTGATTGGTGATCGGCCCCCACAAGTCCCTTAATATTTTCAGTTAAAGAAAAGACCGGTGAACTGAGCCGGTATCATTTTGTGACCCTCAGTTGCCTCAAACACCGAAATGCAATAAGGCTGGATTCTGTCTTTTGGTGTCCTTCTAGCCTGAGGGAGAAAGACTGGTCCGTCATATATAAGAGAGAAGAATAGAGGGAGATAGAGTCAGACAGCTGGACTAAAAAAGCCAGCACAGGCAGAAATATAGACACAGACTGAGGCCATGTCAGTCGCAATTTGGTCGCATTATGAAGCAAAGCTCTAGAAAAAAAGATGACGTCTGCTGGTCAGCATTCACGGACGTGATCAAGTACTCGAGTGGAGCAGCTGTCTGTGTTTCTTTAAACAAAAAAATCGACGGACTTTCCTTTTTTGCTAACAGTATCAACATTGATTTCTGGTGACCAAGACCATAATCTGTCTAGATTACCAAAAACAAGCACTCAATCTTAATCTTAAAAATAGATGTGGAAGAATAAATAAATGCTCATATAGATTGTGATGGAAGGCATGAGAAAGATTTTGTGTACGTCAATAGAGTCTGTTTCTGACTGTTTTGACATTTTAGTGCGAACAGTGATCTGCTGAACTGGATGCTATGCGTACGAAATCACATTTGACATACAACACTGTCCTGAGTACAGCCATGAAAGGACAAGTAAATCAATTTAATCCTGCTTTTATAGTAGCAGTATTATAGTATTTCTCTAATTATCTAATTATATTGTTAACAGCCATTTAAAGCACCTTTGGTGAACCTTTGTTGAATTGACTTTAACTATATCCTAACGAATGTGACTGTCATGGGATTGATACTGGACATTTGAGGTAGGTAGGTAGGTTTATGTTGATATTTAAGAGTTTAAAAAGTTCTGGTGAGGAAATATTGGCTAATATTACATTTTTTACGTCAACATTTTATATAATGATATCTTAAATTTGTTCTGTAGTGAGTAAAATACATAGTGCAAAGGAAAAATGTCATACAAACAGCAAGAGAGTCCATGCCAGCGGGATGTTAGGGTTGGCTGGGTGCTTCACTCAAATGACTTTCACCTGAGGGACCAGGGATCAAGTTCTATGTGAAGCCAACAGTTTGCGGTGACTGTTTCTAGCAATAAGATATTTTGAGCAAAACCATGATTTTTCCTTCACCACCAAGTGGTTTTGTTGCCTACATTTTGTACATGTGACTGGACATTGTATAATAATTAGTGCCAACTAACGAACATGTTGTTTTCATGGGCAGGCAAAGAAGTCAAACGCGACATCCGTACAGTGGACCGAAAAAATAAATAAAAAAATAATAAAACTGGCTGAAAATATAGACCCAAACAATATTTTGTTCGGTTTTGTAATATATAATATTATCAAAGCTGAAATTGTTGGAAAATTAATCAACCAATCAACAGATAATTGATCATGATTGATGATTCTTCAAGCAAAAAAAATAACTGTTATATTACAGAAGCAATCTCAAAGATGTCATTGAGGGGTTTTAAGAATATTGTGATTTTTTTCACTGTTTTCCAACATTTTTTAAACAAAAAATATCAATTGAGACTGAATAAATGCAGCCCGGAATAACATAATGGATATCAATGCATTGCAATAATGATACAAATAATAATCCAGATGCATTTGTATGGACAATGACAGCTCATAGAATTCCTTGATGTCCATGCCGTAATGAATGCTTTCAGTGGAAGATGACACAGTGGGTGATGGGTGTGTGTGTTCAGATCATGATGGAGCACGCAGACAATAACCAACAATAATATGGTCGTGGCTGTTTGAAAGACCTGCCATAATGAGGCTGATAGGATAACAAGAATCTCCTGAGAGCTCGTATCTGTGTGTAACGCGTCCAACAACAACAGGCACACAAAGAGCGAGCGGAGAGGAGCGGAGCAGGGACCCACCCTGTCGGCATGTGAGGAGCCTCCTCCTACTACTCACTACACAGAGGTGTTCATAACAACAACAACACACTGGGAGACCGAGAAGAAGAGGAGCAGAATGCAGACGAGGGAGTAATCCATCAAGGGTGGAATCAGCAGAGATGGAGAGCACCCCACTGGGAGGTGGCTTTACCCCAGGGGTTAAGATAAAGATGGAGATTTAATAAATTAATAAATACATTTTAAAAAATCAAGTCAGCACTAGCAGGAATGAAGCTTTAAAACAAACAAACAAACAAAAAAAAACTGAGAAAATCATAAACACATAAACATACTCTCCTCTTTTCCCCACCTGCTCCACCTCCGCTACCCCCAGCTGCTGCTCTCTCTCGCTGGAAGGGAATCAGGGAGCATCCCCCCCCCCACCACCACCCAACTCCCCACATCCAGCTCCCTCACACCTCTCACACACTCTTGTGCCATGTGGCTCCCAGTTCATTCAATTACCTTCTTGGGTCTCTTTCTCCTCTGCCCCAGCCCATTGAGGCGATCGCTGGGGTCCAGCCTGTAGTGGGAGTGGTTGTCCTCACTCATTCTCTCCCTACAACTTCCACTTTTGTTCACTCCAGGTTATTCCTCCCGCTGTTGCTTCCTGCACTCTATCCACTCGTTTCGTCTCTGTCTCCCTCCCTCAGTGAAACGAAGCGAGTCGACCTCTCTCCTCTCTGGTCCTCACTCTCTGGCTGTGTGGAGCGCCGAGCAGGGCGGAGGTGGGGAAGGGGGGGGGGGAGTGGTCGGGGAGGGGGAGGAGAGAAAGAGGGAGGGGAGGGAGGGAGGAGGGCGCACAATGGTGTTGCTATGGCAGCAGCTGCCACCAGTGTTTATCTGGAAACCTTGCATGGCGAAACCAAAATAGTCATCGCACGCGCATGGAAACGCACATACACACACACACACACATACACACACACACACACACACACACGCACACACTCAACAGCCACACGCATGTCTGTGAGCAGCCTCTAGCGTTCATGCATGCTTTTTAATTGTTATCCATTTCATAAGAACCATTAACTCAGAGCAACAAGACAAAGGGAAAACACTGATTTGACTTCAACACAGTGACAGATGACTCGAAAACAGGATCAAATATAATTGTCAATATAATATAACTGTAATATAACTGTTATGGGGTGTTCAAAAACAGTAAAGCCAATGAAACCAAAGGAGGGAAAAAAAAGGAATACAATTAGAACTGTGTCAAAATATTTACACGCTGATTCATAAAAAAGTTACCCACAATCATATGCTGCATAAAGATATGACTTATGGGTTAAATTAAGTAGTGCTGACATGATTTGACTAAATGAAAAATCGATGAAAACAAATCAGTGTTTGCCGTCCGACACAATTGATGTGATCACGTTTTTCCGATTTTTTACTGTGTAATTTCAGCGTTTTTTAAGAACACAACGTGAGACTTTTCTTATATTTCTCATACCTTTAACTTGTTTCTGGCACTTCTTCAGCTTAATGCTGAATTGTTTGATTTGCTTGAAAATTCATGAAAATCATTACAAATTATGAATTATAAATTATAATGACATTTTCTATTTTTCACTGCCATCGCGTCAGATACAGCCACCTGGTCTTTGGCCCTTTGCTTCTTAGTTTGACGCTGCAGATTCTAGCATAGTATTACAAAAAGGGAGAGAAATCTGAGTCAGGGTGGCTTGCTGACAAAATGAAGCTAACGAGGAAGTACCAAAAAAACGCAGTTCCTCAAGTGGCCACTAGAGGCTGACTCCAAAAGCAAGTCAGTCCCCATAAGAGCTCATGTTAAAATGTCCGACTTAAATAATATAAACATGCTTACAGCCTGGTACATATAATGGTTTTGGTCTCCATACCTAATTTCCCCCTTCATGACCAACTATACGGGGATGAATTATCCAACTCACTCGCTTAAATGATACTAAGGCTTAAAGTTGTGCATGGTTAAGGGCATGGTTAGCTTCGTAGAGTCCAGCTTGGTGGCGTTGTTTAAATAAGTAAGCTTGCTTCAGCTCCACCCAGGCTCAACCTCATGGCCCCGTTTTTATTAGTCAGGAGTGAAGTGGTGGTGCCCACATCTGGCTGCAGACATTGCTTACTTTTATAACTGTTCCGATCTAGCTGATATCTTCAAATCACTCACTCACACACTTCCATCACAGGTTCCCAGAGCCCAAGCCGACACCTCTAAAAAAGAAACTAACCAGTTACTATTTCTGTCAAAAACAGAAACGATATTTGTGTATGTAAGCTAACCCTGTCAGTCTGGTAGTATGTGATGATTGGATTTTAAGCTTATGGACATGTGAGGTTACAAAGCTACAAAAGCAGTGCCTGGTGTTTTTTGTGTCGCTGCTCTGATGTGAAACAGAGGCCAGCGTGTGTTGGATTCCTACTCTATAGATTCGGTCAATAAACTTCCACCCAGCGAGGATTACGTACCCAGACACACACGGCACATCCACACCGCCTTGTCAGTCTTTGTTGTCTGAAGGCAGCCAGGTCTTAACTCCATGTGAACCCACACACACCCCTCCCTCACGCACACGCACTTTATGAGTTCCTTTGAAAAAGCATTGATTGTCTGTATCTTAATGATGGCTCCTGGCTATGAGCTCCCAGACACAGCAGATTGAAGCAGCATCACTCTAATGGTGATGAATAATGGAAGAATTAGCTCTTCATTCTCAATCTTCATCTCACCCTTTACTCACATCCGCGCTACAATGAAATATGTAAGACATGAGACCAAACATATGATTATTATGGTTAATACATTTCTGTTAATTTATGGGTCTCTCTCTTTTTTGTCCAGATTTTCACGTGCTTTGTTTTTAGCCCGGATGACCTCCACACTCCATCTCACTGTGACTTGCATCAGTCTCTGTCTCTCTCTCTTCGCTTCACAAACACAGACACACACAGACAGACAGACACACACACACACACACACACACACACACACGTTAACACCTGCTCCGTTCAGCTGCTCTGACAGCTCCTGGTGTGTGTGAGTGTGTGAGGTGAGTTGAGGTGACTTTTAAAGAATGGACTGACATGACCTCCACTTGGGTGACAGCCAGACTGTTCAAGATTAGTTTGAGGTCCTAAGAAAATGATTGTATTTTGTGCAAACAATTGGTCCAATATACCTTGATATCTTGAGATAAATGACTTGACAGCTTTGTTTCCATGTTGTGTACAGCCGTACTGTAAAGAGATTGGAATTAAAACCCTGGTCAAAACACTTGGAAAACTAGAATTAAATCTGCCGTGAACATTCACAGCCTTAAGAGGATGATACATTGTTTTTTTGTGTGATGGCCCCAGCTATTGCTCTGATGCAACCCTGGGCCAAAATTACACTGGACCACAAAAAATTCAATCCAAATTTTGGACTGTTGTGAAATTTACTCAGCATATTCAGTGCCCCCAGAAGATTGATGGTCAATGAGCTATTCTCTAGTGCCCGCTTGAGAACACAATGTCACCTCGCTACTTTAAATATCGGATTTTTTATGGTGGTTATGCCTGATCTTTAATCTGTTTCCATTTCAAATGATTGCATCTAGAGTTTAAGGATATTCATGGTCCTAAGAGGATGATTTGTCGTGATTTTACTGATTGTTCATCTAGCTCACGCTTTCAGAAAAAGTTTCCACTGCTACACAAGAAAAAATCTATATCTTATGTGCAGGTCACCATGATATATATATGTATCAAGCTTATTCATGCTCCTCAGAAGATAAACCCTGCTTTATTTTTATTTTGGTTAATATAGTTCCACCCTAAAGGTAAAGTGTCAACACTGTGCACGAGGCAGTGAACATTAATCAGTGAAATTTACTGATGATACTCCTGGTCCCCAGACGATCAACCCTTACATTTGATTAATATAATAAGAAAATAATTGTTAGTTGCATCTCCACCACCTGCCTTTCAAACTTGAATCCTTCGCAAATGTTCAGTTTCAAATGTATTACTACCATATATGCGTATCTATGTGTGTCAACCTGTTACTGGCGTCAGTCTTGCCGATGTCAGGCGGCACACCTGCTGGTGGTGAGGAGGGAAGGATGGAGACAGGGAGCAGATGGAGGAGGGACCGAGAAGCAAGGAGGAGGACAAGAAAGACAGCCAGTGGGATGTGTTGGGGGTTCTGCTGGTGTTCATGTGTTGAGCTGGATCAAATCAACTCTCCTGACCAGACCAAACTGGACTAGACCAGACTTAACCTGCCCGAACACTGTCCCGATGATCAAACACAGGCAGATATGTTAATTGTACACCTTATTAGTCCTGCACCATCTGCAGCGACAGACTTCACATTTACATCTTCTTGAGGTCCAACAGATAGGAAACATTCAGTCAGTGTGGAACACTTCACTCCTCTGTAGCTGTACAGAGTGAGAGAGTGTCCATCACACAAAAACTGCTTCTTCCTGGACAACAGTGCATCGTCAGTGGCGACTTCAAGCTACATTAGAGGGAGCCACCAAAAGTTCAGCCGATGAAGTCACCACAAATGTCTCAACAATGCTGCTTTTCCGCCACCAAATCACACAGCTTTCCCGTAACGGATTGCCTGCTGTGCCTGCAACCCTTCTTTCAACTTAATTTGCTGAAAGAGAACTTTTTCCATCGAGCACTTTATATGTCACTCAAATCCTTGTCTTGCTCGTTGTGATAAACCACATGATAATTATCATAATCACCTCAAGCTCAGTTAAAAGAGATCTGCCTTTCACATATAAATATATGTTGCGAGCAAAACTAGATGTCTTAAACAAAAAAAAAATGTTAAAATGCTGTTTAGTGTAAAGTGCACTTGAGATAAGTTCATGGAATTTAAAAGTCCAAAGGGATCATCCTCTGAGGAGTGTGAATGAGCTGAATTTCACACTGCCCACTGCAACTTTGGAACTTCCAGTCCTGGGAGGAGAGGCTAGAGATCCAGGATGGGAGCCATACTAGCCCAGCTTAGAAACCAGAGACCCACATCTTTACAGAGACCTGTCTTAATACCAGTATTACAAGAATATCGCTATTGTGTGGATAATACAATATTATAATATCGTGTTGATAATCCAGGCCAGAACGTCACTGTCAAAGATACTCTGTTCAGTCAAAGTTCCTTTGATATCACAATAATATCGGCATCGCGCAGTGCAGTGAAAATCTGACAGTGTCCTAAACTGGACAACTCACACAGTAACTGCTTGTATTAGCTCAATGGGAAAACACACATTTTTGTCACAAAATCAGTGTACTCCTCATCTGTGAGAGCACTTCATCAGATGGTGAACACACTTCAGGACTTCAGGAAGCATTTGGTCTCTGAAGATTAAGAGCACTCATGAAAGAGGCTTCTTCAGTCCTGTATGTAGCAGAGGACAGTTTTAGAGCATTCCTCCTGCTGATAATGCAGAAGCCATCCGCTGACATATAGAAAGACACTGTCACATTAACAAAAGTTCATAAGACATTACAGGATATGCTCCTGACTTGGACATTCATGTGCTATTCCTACACAGGTGCACAGCACAAAGCTTTAATAGGTTTTTTTTTTTCACTGCAAACACAGCTCAGGAGAGGTCATTAAAATCTAACAACAGCAATATGTTTGTTCAAGAAAACAGAACAAGACATTCCAAGTAGCATGCCAACAACACACACCCAGTCAACAACCTTTTTCTATCAGTGAAACAGCAGTGTCAGCCTCTGGTGTTAGCAGAAATCAAATCTCTATTTCTTAAAAAGCCATTCTGGTGTTGTATTAATTTCCCTTATTTCATTGTTCCTGTCATCAGACACAGGGTTGACACAGTGGAATAGGCAGCTGACACTGGCTAATGCAATCTGCTGATGGTTTTTTTTTTGTTTGTTTTTTTTGTCCTTCACAGTGGTTACAGCCTTTTCTTCATTGTGGGTAGTCAGCCACACAAGTAGCTCAAAAGAGGCACATTTTCAATTTACAACTTGAGCTGATATAAAGAAAGCTCTATGTTTGAGTAATATCCTTAAAGTCTCTTCTCAAGAAGAAGTTGTAAAGACAGTATATGAAGAACAGAAAACAAACACTTCCACCCTCACAACTGGCCAAGAGACTAAAAATTCCATTTATCTATTGAATTATGGACAAAAATCCGAAACTAACTACTGCAAATCTGTGAAGATGTGGGCAAATATGAGTGTGCACGAAAACAGGACACTTAACACAGGGCAAATAAGGAAAACTGTTGGAGAGGTTACTGCTCATCATATTAGCAACAAGCTAGAATAACAATTTTTGCTTGATGATAAATATCTCACAAAACTCTAACATATGTGAGCACGAACGTTTTTTTTGTTTTTTTTTCTGTGGTCAAAATGTCCCATTGCACACTCAGAATGATGCACTAAGTGCAGAAACGAAGAGTGACTGGAGTGACCAACAACTAGCCCATATCATATTGTATTAATGCAGACCTGAAAATATCTGGACCCGTCCTTTAGAGGGGGATTAATAAAACATTATTGTCGAGTGCGTTACTGAGTCTCACATGTATTCTGTATATTTTATACTATGCTATACTATATTAACAGGCACTAATATTGACCGGCAGATGTAGAATTTGGCGAGCCACATGGATCCACGCCGGTCACACGGCTGCATCTCCAAACAGGTTGAACGAATATGGAATCGAAAATATGCACCCGACAACAAAGCTTTGTGGAAGCTTAACCAAGTGAGCGCACCTCGGCCGGAGAGCTTGTGTGTGTGTGTGTGTGTGTGTGTGTGTGTGAGAGAGAGAGAGAGAGAGAGAGAGAGAGAGAGAGAGAGAAGCCAAAACAAAGAGATTCTCTGTTGTACTGCTATTAAATTTAAACACAAAGAAGGAAACCAAGATTCTCCACTTTATGACCCGAAGAAGAAAAAGTCTTTTCAAACTGTTTCCCAGACCAACTCTTGCACACACAGTATTACACACACACACACACACACACACACACACACACACACACACACACACACACACACACACACACACACACAGACACTGACCTGGCCTGACATTACTTCCATTAAGAGGAAAAGGCCATCTTACACACTCATACACAGCAAGACAAAAGGAACTCCCACATTCCACATCTCTCTCTCTCACTCTCTCTCTCTCTCTCTCTCTCTCACACACACACACACACACACACACACACACACACACACAGTCATATATAAAGGCTTCCCAGTGCAATCAAAGTGATTTAGCAGCAAACGGCTCCGAGTCCCAACAAGTGACTTTGAGTGATGTTATTGTGGATGCCGTCCGTCACACTTTAACAAATCTTTGGAGAAAAAAAAAACAAATCTGCTCCGACGTGCCCGCACAAGAGAGAAGAGCAGGGGAGAAAAATATCAGATTGAAAACAAACTAACCCAAAAATTATGTTAACACAAATGTAGGAAAAACACAAAAATCTCTTCTTTTTTTCCTAGTTTTATCATCAGTGGATCTGGACTGACTTTCTTTAGATCTTTACATGAGACCAATTCTCACTGTCTCAAAGTCTGTGTTGCTGTCCTTCGGTGATACTTGGAGTGTTCTTGAAGAACAGGGGGATTAGCGGTTAGGAGAGGCCATCATTACGCACGAGTGTGGATTACTAGAAGGGGCAAGTGGAGCAAGTGCCCCGGGGCCTCAAACCATAAAGGCCTCCTGATAATCCACGGTTTCCCACAGCCCGGCCTCACCAGGACTTACACTCACACAGGACAGTTCTCTAGCATAGTGTGTGTGTGTGTGTGTGCATGTGAGTGCGTGTGTGTGTGTGCATGTGCGCATGTGTGTAGCATGGTAAACAGCGAGGTGTGGCAGTAATGTGTTTTACATATTTCTGTATATATGTGTTAACAGTAACCTTAAGGAGAAAACCTTTTTTAATGGTGCTATATTTAAATGTATAGGCTAAATTGAAGTTAAATTGACACCTTCACATAATAACACTAAACTAATAAAAAAAAAAAAAAAATATATATATATATATATATATATATATATATATATATATATATATATATATATATATATATATATATATAAGAAATACACACAGCCTGTATTCAGGAACTGTGCCTTTCAGGACTCACGTAAGTTTGTGATGTCACACCAGGACAGTCAACACCCTTAGCAGTGCCTCCAGTAGGGCCTCGGTCTGAATAGAGGTGCTGCAGGAATGGCCAGTATGAGAAAAATGATGTTTGTTTAACACTGAAGCACGTAAACATTTTCCAGTAGACGCCCAAAACTGAAGTTTGAACCTGAAATGAGTGTTTGAATGAAAATGCTCTCTAACCATACAGCCTCAGCCTAATACTTAACAGCGATAAGCTAACTGTAATCACTCTCATCTCCAGTGGCAGTGGGCTGGAAAGCACAAAGGTAAAGTTAGCAACGTCTAGTGAAGAAAGCTACATCTAGCCTGGCAGCTTAAATAGGCTATACAGTAGGTGATGATAATATGTCGGGGCTGTGTGAGTGTCAGCTTGTTGCTGAGGTCTTTACCCACCCCGAATGGTGAAAAGCCTTATAATTCCTCAACAAATTATAAAAGATTTGGCCATGGTCGCTGAATGTGGAAACACTGACTCAATAATCAGTTTGAAAAGCGCTGGCACTGAACACTAAAAGACAGTTGCAAATGATCCGTTTCAAACCTTCAGCTTTGCAGTCGGCGAAGGCTATGATGCGGAAACCTCCTTAGGCCTTTCAGAAACAAAAAACAATAACTGGGTTCATTATAAACAGCCGACCATCATGAAAATATCCCTGTTCTGCATTTTAATACCCGATCCCTCCTTTGTACCCCCACCCTTTGTACCCCTCAGTGAGCCACGTGCCCTGTCAGCTGGCTGCCTGCCAGGTAGAGAGGCAGGGGGGCATGTGGCCAAGCGCCAGGCCCTCTGAATATTTTATGAGGGGGAGGGGGGGGTTGAGGATATCAAGGGAGGGGTAAATGAGGGGGAAAATGAAACGGAGGGAGGTTGTCGGGTAGTGATGGTAAAGAAGAGACGAGGAGAGGTCTTTGAGTCTGACCAGCAGAAGAGAAGACTCTTGGCTCCACTGGGACATGATTGAGATTGAAAATGATTTCGCTGAGGCTTTCTGTCTTTGGTGCTCCCAACACATCCTGGATTATGAGATGGTCTAATCCTCCACAGGTTGCAGAGCTCATTGAATAACTCTTTACAGGTCCTGAGGTGAGCACTTCAGAGAAATGTGCTCAGCAAGAAAAAACCCTCCTCACCCGTCTTGTTATTCCTTCTCCACAGGCTCGCAACCACTGTCGGAGAATGATCTTTTCGGTTTTGTTCTGTACTAAGATGGTGACCACAGTAAACATTACCAGCCACACATTAGCATGTCAACAGAGCCGTGAGCATGGCTAGGCTCAACTCCTGGCTTATTATGCCAAGTCGATATGGCTAATATGCTAGCAATCAATTCTCTGTATGCACATCCAGCAGACACCAAGAAACATCAACATTCATTTAGAGTCATGTTTGTGTCCACTGGATGGATGTTCACTCTCCCTTTTTTCTTGTCTCCGCTCGATTGTTATTAACTCCTGAGACAAATGTCCGCCTATTCAGCAGCTAAATGCTCCACTATGTTAGCCTGCTAGCCTCTGAATGTGTCTGTCTGCTGTTTGGTGCTGAGCACGTAGTGCACAGTGGGTATGTACAGTTAAAAAAAAACACAAAAAATTAACAAAAATGATCAACAAAATGTAAAGAAATAACAGTTGTATCAAAGATGTATATGCGTTCATGTTGCAGATACCTTTTGAAGTTAGCATGCTAACTAGCCAGCAGTATAAACACCAACACTGCCATGGTGTTCTGAGCTCCCAGCCCAGCTAGCTGAGCTAACTAACAGCTACTGTTAGCAGCACCTAGCAGCTACTGCATCACAAACAGATACAAATTGGAGTACGAATTTGGCGGTTGGTAATTTCTTACCTAACACACCTTTAAGTTCACTCAACAGGCCTAGTTTATAGCTAAACAAAAAAAATTAACAATAGAAAAATAAACTAAGTGTACTATAGTCTTAAACTGAACTTTTTTTTAACTTATATTCGATTACATTTTACAGTTCTATACAGAACCCCGACTCAACTCAAGGTTGTGATTTTTACTGTGTGCACAATAAATACCAAAGTTCTATACACTGCACTGTAAAGCACCGACACACTCAACTCACACTGTAAGTAAATGAGACAGATGTTAACGCCATTGGCTGCAGGGTCTAATGAGGCTATCGGCAGCTGCTGATGACCTGGACAGGACGGTGCTAAAAAAAGCAGCGATGAGGGATTGATCGGGCCAACGGGCGGATCCATAGCGTGACGATGTAGCATCTGATCCGGCCTCCGATTCTGCCGACCAGGCAGTTGTGACCGATGACGCAGGGTCAGCTCGGCCTTCTATCGATCCGTCTCGGAGGAGACGGTGATGACAGTGATACCCTCCTGTCATTCTTCTCTCAAGGTTTTGATTGGCACACCCAAGCAAATCTGAACTCAGTGCAGTTTTTCTGAGCTTATGTGGCAACATTAACATTTGCTCATATCAGTGGGAAGGTATTTCCAGTCTGGATCAGTTCATCTCCCAGTAACTATTCTGAATAATTAATGATTTCTAGATCTAATCTTCACAACTACATAACTGTCTTTGCTATGATGTCATCCATGTTCTGGAGAACAGTATATTCTTTGATTTACTCCACTCTGGCTCCTGCACTTGACAGACAACTAGTGTTATGTCACCAGGCTGGTGATATACAATGAGCGCATTCATTGCTCCTTGACAGACTGACATGAAACAGCGCTGTGCGAATACATGCGGCGTGTGTGCTCTGTGCATCTCCACCTGGACTCCTGCTGAGCCACTTCCTCCCAGTGGCTCTGGAAAACAGCGTTGCTATAGTAATTGTATCCAAGTGAATAACCATGGCAACCGGAGAGATGCTTTTGATGGCACAGTGGTGGCTGGTGCTGTTTTTTTTTCGGCGCTGGAGATCAAACAGGCTTGATTTTGTTAGAGGAGGAGAGGGAAGGGAAGACAGCAGGGAGTGGAGAGGGAGAACAGGGAGACAAAGGAGTAAAATAAAGAAGGGTAGATGGGACGTATGTAGTGAAGGAGAAAAAAGAAGACAGAGAATGAACTAAGAGGGAGGTAGCGGTGAAAGCGCTGCCACACTCTCCAAATCCCTCTTGCCTAATAATTACCCGCCGGGGGTATACCCTGCAAGTAGAGCAGCACCTGTTTCCTGGCTTGGAATCAGACGAGGCGGTGATAAGTAGCTGTTTCACCCATGCTGTGATAAATTTAATACACAGCCTAATTAGAGCCAATGGCTTCCAAAGGAGCCAATTCCGTCTCAAGTAACTGTTCCTTCAGCTGGGTCGACAAGATCACTGATTTAACTTTCCACTAATTCTCAGGGAGACTGCATTGTGCTCTTTTTGTACCTTACAGCTGTGTCTGAGGCTAACACCCAGACAAGGATTACAGCAGTTTTTCAAATTGTAATCCATGCGGTCTTTGAATCACTCACCCGTTTTCATTTAATCAGTGGAGAGAAATACCGTCAGAATCCAAATCGGAAATACTTAGTTCCTCTCTCAGGGGAAGTTGGTTACAATCAAGTAATGTCTAATGAAAGGCGACATTTTGAACTAAAGTCTGCGTGTCACCTCAACTCTGTGGAATGTTTTAGAAACCTTGAGCTCATTGTTTTGGTTTTATGGCCCACAACTTGGACTGATGATGTTTTCCTGGGGGGGGCGGGGAAATGACAGCACAGTATACCTCCTGAGCACCAAACAGCAGGCTGACAAAGTTGCTGTAGAACTGCACTCTAGCTAGTGTACACTGTAGGGGTCAACAGGTTATCTCCCTGGCAGATCGTCAGCTCCGACATACGGCATTTTGCCCATTGTCTGTCATCAGTGTTTTATTTTTTCCGATTGCCAATAAGAATTAATTAATTTGAAAGTGCAACGCGTTTACCCTGCTGCAGCCTCTGACTCTCCGCCTGCATTCACTTCTGCGGTCTCGCTTAATGTCCCGCCCACGACGCTATCTGGTTGGTTACACTTCACGTGAGCAATACCCAATCAACAGATAAGGCTTTTTGTCACAGATGGTTGAAAAGCTCAGGTGACGGGGCTGCATCACGATCCCCTGCACTGGAGTTCCAAAAATACCACAATCCTATGATGTGTTTCCACTGTGGGGAGCACGCCTAGTTTCCAGTTACACCACTGAAAATGGCTGAATTTTGCTGTTTGTTGTAACATTAAGTTGAGAGTAATTAAGTTAACATACTTGATCCAGATCTCCACATCTCATGAGAGGTGTTTCCTGAGACGACACAGGTTGTCAAACAGTTGATAAGAAAAAAAGCCATTTTAGTGGCAGAATATTCGAAAAGATACATGGCTTAAGAAAAATGGGTCCTATATTTAGTTTAGGGTGAAAGAATTGGTTATTATCTGTGCTCATGTTAACTTCTCCCATTAGAATGAAGAGACTCAGGACCCGCCGCTAGTCTTTTTAAAGGGCGGCGCAGTGGCAAACCCATGTGATACAGGGCAGGAAATGACTTTCATCTCGTGTCTGAACCGTGTCCTGTTAAATTTAGGCATGAGCAGTGAAGATTGGTTTGGGTAAGAATATCAGGGTAAGCCAATCAGGGGAAGAGTAGGGCGGGTCTTGCCAAGAAAAGCAGCCTGATCCAAAATAGCGCTTCTCAGGGCTTTGTTAGCTTAAAGCTAGCACGCAAGCTAATATTTGTGATGATGCTCAAAGGCAGCTGCTAGGGTTTGAGTTAGAAATGAGCAGTGACCATGTAATCAGAATCTGTTCATCATTTTACTTATGAAACAGCATGTGAACCCCTCCTGGATCACGATGGCTGAATGGGTTGTGTACAAGACTCGGAATCAGTAGATTGGGGTTCATATGCTGTTCACAACTTGTGCTGCTCACTTATTAGTTTTTGTTTCTTTTTAGTTTTCTGACATAGTTTGATTAGGTTAAGGTTAAGGTTTTTTTTTTTTTTTAATGGTCTGGGTTTAGACAGACCATTTCACAATGTTGAACATGTGTTTGTTGGTATGGATTACTTTGTCAATGTGCATATTTTTCTGGTCTTTTTCCCCAGAGTTACTAAGCTAGGACTGACATTAGATATTAGATATATAATATCAAATATCGAACAGCTGTGAGGGCATAATCAGTCTTTTATTTTGAAAAAAGGCAGCTTTGAAGGTTACCACAGGTTAATTGGCCTGATGAAGCGGCATGCACGCAGCACGTTAGAATACAGACATGGGCACTCACAAAATTAGGGGTCTCACCTCCACGCTATTATTGTTAATTTTTGCTTAGGGCCAATACAAAAACATGATTGGTCTTTTTCAGTGATGGACCAACAGCACCATACATTATGATGTTCCAGTAACAATGCCAACACAGCGATATCAGATGGCATGTTTTCCACAGGGCTGGCCTTGATAGTAACACTGGACTGGACTCCCAGGTGAAACCTCTGGTGGCTTCATATGTGAGTAGACCTCGTGGTTTCATTCTTAGATCTGTGTTGTTCCTCTGAAAAATGTAAACCTGTTCCAAGATCCCAATATTTTTCTGACAGCTTGTGGCCCTTTATGTGATTTGCTTGCAAACTCTAGGACAAAGAATGAGACAGAAAATGATTTTCTTAATCCTCGCCGCCCCCTCCACCCTCCATGTCCTCAAATCCAAATCCACAATCTGCCCTACTCGTGAACATGATCCATACCCAGACAGGCAAAAAAAAATAAATGTTTTTTTCGGACCTTGAGCCACGGCAGAGCTCTCAGCGTGGACGCGCTCCTGGACTAGTGTGTCTTAATGCTGAACGGATACAAATAATTCATCTCATATTTACTGTACTTGTTTATCATCTAAATCAGATTTTACATTGACAGGTGGCGCTGCAGCTGCGCTGTCAGACCTTCGGTGGTGAAGAACCCTCATCTGTCCCGTCTCCAAGGAAACCCCTTGCATCGGTGTCTGTCTGTTGTCAGGGCAACAGGGCAAAGGGGAACGCCGGAGAGGAAAATAGCGATGGAGACGAGGGGGCCGGAGCGGGGACGATGTGGAGACGACAAAGACAGGCGGGGCCGCAGACGATGTGTCAGCTCAGACCTGATGGTGATGTCACCGCTGTTATAAATGTACATGTCAGACTAAAGGAGCGGCGAGGTGCTCTGCATGTATGACTATGATTTTGGCTCCACAAAAGGGTTTTCGATGCGAATACTGCAATCAGATGGAACTAAAATGGCATCATTCACTGGAGACCCAGTTCTTGTACAAAAAAATATATCATTCCCCTGTAATAACTTTCATAGATTTACTGTTCCGTGCTCATTTATCTTGTCCCTCGTTACCCCCCCCCCCCCCACCCCTCATACCCCACCACCGCCGTCCCCAGTCATGTGTAAAACAACTTCAGGAGCAGCAATTGGAAGAAAATGAGCCCACGCTGGCCTAGTTTCACAGAGCTGAAGGGCCAAAGACTGGAGAGCAGGAAAAGAGATTATTTTTTCTGTGCTAATTTATGCTGTTCATCTACTCAGCTAAATGCTATCAGGAGAGAATCTGAAAAATGAACACGTTCTCGACGAGCTCCCACCAGTCACGCCAAGCCTAATTTGTTTCTTTACTGCCAATAAATAACCTTAGAATCATACTTTATCATAATTGTTTAGGACACATACACATGTAGAGGAGGCATGTGAGGTCTGAAAGCATATTGGCATTTAATTCAGGTATTCATGTTTACATACACTGTATAAATCAGGCTGTGGGCAAATTAGAGGAGCCGCTAAGCCGTTTTGAAGGTACAGCACTGCGTAGACACAGCTGACAGGTCTGTAAGCGTGCATAAAACGTCATTTTGGTTTCTGCTTCCTCTAAGTGATGTTTAATTTCCTCTTCAGATTTACCTCCCAACAGACGTGTGAGAGATCGATTAAGTCCATCAACCACCACCAGAAAGTTAGAAAAAATAAATGAAATTATTTAGTTTTTAGTATAATTATGAGTAGTATTGATAGTATGAAAATCAGTTTATGGGAATGTCTATCGATGTTTGTCAGATTAGACGGCTGCGTGTTTGTTGCTTGATATCATTATTGTTATTATTTTTCATGTTGGAAATTCTTGGTAAAAAAAAACTTTCACATATTTACATTAAAACAAAATGAATGTATATATACTGCAAATATCAACCGCTTAAAGTCATCACTACTTCTGATCCAACCCTAAACCTGATCTCATTCCAGTGGGTGAATGGCGCCCTCTTCAGTGTGTCTGCCAACATTACATGACCACAATTACTTTGTGTGTAACAGGAGACGTTCAAAGAGCTTTAAACATTGAGTACAGTTAACAGTGTTTGAAAAGGATGTTCTGTTAGGTACAGTATGGCTGATCTATGACCAGTAAACACGACTCAAAGTCTGCGGTTGATCCACCAGCAGGCTACAGTTCATTTAGCGTTCAGTGTGCTGTGTCCTCTTGCTCTCTGAACCTTCTCCACAGCATTCACACCTATTGTTCCTGTGACTGTATTATTCCTGGCGGCAGCTCACATGACACACCAATGTGTCAACGTGTCCCCACAGAGAGCAGTCGAGACATTTACTGTCCCTGTCACAAAGAGCACAGCTGACAGTCTGCCATAAATAAAAGTGTGCAGCAGAAGTCGGACCTGTGTTTGGAGCGGCAGCATGTGACCGGCGTCAGCTGGCTCTGACCTGCGGTCAGCTTACTGCAGCGCAGTCTGAGTGTTCAGACAGACAGAGTCACTTGTAAGATCGCCTTAGACTTGGTTGTAGGGGAAGCCAAGCAGAAACATAAGAGCTGCTATCAGCTGTAGTTCCTAGTAAAGGGCCACTCCGCTGAATTTAATATCAGATCCAGCCATGATCAGGACCACTCAGTCCTGTGGAAACACTTGTATAACAACCAATAACCCCCTGATAAGGTCATCTGGGTTATCTGCAGCAACTTTTACTCATTGGCTATAGATACAGAGACAACAGAAAGCCTGTATTACAAATTCATATTCGGCATCAATGATGCCCTTCTTCGTCTACATTTTTTCTCAGGAGTCTCACAAGTAGAGTCAACTTTTAGACTGCAAAGGCTGTTCTGATCTGTACAAAGCTGCATGTCGAAGGGGTCGATCTGATCATAAAGGGTCACTCCACCCATTTTCCACTTAAAGTGCATTAGCAGGTGTTGGGGTACACGACTGAACATGTGATAAAAGTAGTATAAAGCCTTTTAGTGGCTCCAGAGGAAGCTGCATGTAATCTGAGTGAAGTCACTCGGTGGCTCATTTGCATTGTTGGGTAATGGGGGCAACAGGTCAATGAAGGCACTCCACTGGTCCAACATTACACTCCTCTAACACTGTTGGACTCATTATGGACAGTTTAAAAACAAATAATCTAAACTGATCCATCAGAACAGCGATATCACCTCTTTGTTCCACACATTCGTCTTGCTTTTCAAAACCTGGTGCCTACATTGACCACAATGCAACTCATTTAGACGCCTGGAGGTGGACTGGAGATGATTTATCAAATTCTATGCAGCTTCCAAAAAAATGTCAGAAGAAAAACATCAAAGTCAAGGACACTTAAAAACAGCTCATGTTGACCGAGGTGCTGCGCAGACAAGTGTACCGCCTTAAATAGAAGGAACACGGACATAAACATCAGGGACACAGTCGTTTGACACAAACCCACAACACCTGTGCAAAGTCACAGGTCAAAAGTCAGCCCCATCAGGAGAACTCAAACACTAAGGATTAAAGGCACATTTTGAGACTGGATTCCAGGATTACAGGACACCTTTTAGTTCCAGTGGAGGAGGCAGTGTATTGTAGTGTATGTGGCACGACAGAGAGTGCGAGGTACTTAACAAGGGTGAAGTGCGTCTGACTTCATGCAAGGCCGAAGTCCACCAAAGATCTACAACCAACAGAGGATAATCTTAATGGTCTGACCTCCTGATCTTCCCTCTAGCACCACTAATGGGCAGATTACGCTACAACTTATTCAACAAGTTGCTCGCCATGGGGATCAACGCACACGGAATAATAATGACACAATAAGGGAAGTGAACAAGATGATTCAGAGGATCTCAGTACAGTGGCTGCTACGTCAAATATATATGAATTAATCACTAGGAAAATGTACCATTTGAGATGAACTGTATTTATACTGTCTGTGTGACTGACTGTCAGTACTGCCCCCAGCAGGGTACTTATCATCACATCAGTTATAGAGAGTCAGGATGGCACACACACACACACACACACATTCACACACATAAAACGGCTCTCGGAGGGCATCTTCATACAAAATCAATCCATCTGCTTAACAGCTTTACTCAAAGGGAACAGAGCACACACAGTGCACATTAACTTGTGTGTGTGTGTGTGTGTGTGTGTGTGTGTGTGTGTGTGTGTGTGTGTGTGTGTGTGTGTGTGCGTGTGTGTAAGTAGCAAAAGACAGACGGCACTCAGTCACAATAGATTTTCACGAGAGAGCAGGAGGTTTCTATGTAGACAACGAACTGAAGAGCTCTTTCGCGGTCCCCTGTGCCGCCCAAGTTTAAAGACAGTTGAGTCTGTGTAATGTACGACTCAATTAAAGCGCTAGCTCATACGGCGTCCGTGGAGAGCACGCAGCCTCAGCGCCTCGTTACGTCAAACTGAGTGATCGGCTCGAGATCAATAATTTATCAGTTGTCTAATAGATGTTGATATACTAGAACATTAACTGAGTAATCCAGCCACTGATATATGCAGACACCGACAGTATGCTATAAGAGTAGAACAATGGCACCATCCACATACAGACATATTCAATATAAACTTCACTTTCACTATGCTGTTCAGTCCGACACCAGGCTGGATTTTTCCCAAAAGAGAATGAAGGCCGAATTACTGCGCAAAAGAAGTACCTCTGCCATTGCCCAACCAAAACAGTTTGAGGCATTGTTCTCCCCGGTCACTGTCCCCAGGTAACAGTGGAACAACTGGAATAACTGTGGAAACTCTACAGTGCGAGAGAAAAACAACCCGCTGATGGAGTACGCAAAGACGAGGTAACACACAGAGGATTTGTGGATCGACACGAGGAAACAGCCACAGAGATGTCAGATGAATATGTGCCGAAAATGACATTATCCATAATTCTTTAAATCATAATGCAGAATTGTGGAGAGTTTCATGTTGAGGTGTATCAGATCAGGGTTTGAAGGTCAAACTGGGAGTGTTACAGTTGTGTGTTGCTTTGGACGTTAGCCAGGCTGCTAGCTGTAGCCTGTGTTTTGCAACAATGGCGCCAACAATAACACCGTACTTTCAGCCAGTTTGGTAGTAAATGCTTATACTTGATATTCTCAATGCAGGATTTTTACAAAGAATGGAGTATTTTTTTTTTATATTGCAGCATTGCTATGTTTACCTGTGTGTCTCAATACTTCCCCTACCACTTCCTCCATTTACAGCAAAACAGTTTAGCAGGTTGACTTTGGTCTAATTATAGATATGTTTTTTATCAGCACGGCACTGATGTCCAAAGACTCGCTGTCATCTGCTACTGTGTCAGAGAGTTAAGAACAGTCCAGCCTGCTCAGTATGAGTCGTAGTCTTCCGACAGTTCGAGTCAGCTCTCCGGTCGTAGCATTATAAAGTCTGTTTTTTCGTAGACAGCAAGGCTGTGCGTATGACAGGCCAGCCTGCTGCCACTGAGCCTCTCCAGACCGCTCCGCGCTAACTCAATACAGCGCACACACTAACTCAGTTTCGGACCATGAGAGGGGAAACTGTGCAGACAGGAGGGAAATCACCGCCGACATTTACACTGAAGACAGATCTCAGACATATCAGTGATTTACGACGCAGACCAGATCATCCGATGAGACAGGACGGCGGGCTGCTTCCGTCTCCACACAGAACACCACACATCATGATGCTATAAAGTCTCCGCTCACTCAGAGGCAAGGATGTCACATTACACCTGGACTCAGTGTTGGAGACAGAGCCCTGTTCGTTCCTGTGAAAGCTGCTCACTGGTGTTTTGAAGCCAAAAAAAAGCGTGACTTGCCGGCTATGGAAATACCTGGATCATCTGTTTTGCGGGTCCAGCAGAGTATGTGCACTAGAGACTTCATCTGACTGACTGGCTAACTTGATTAGAGATAAAATAATAACAATAGTAATGATAATAACTTTGTGAATGTTATTGGAGGTTATTCGAGGTGACGCTCAACAGAATGTATCCACCATTTTACAGCTCTTCTTTCACAATGTTATGTTACGTGAAAAAATATCTTGTAATTACACATTTTGGCCACTACAAGAACTGGCGCTCTTCACGAGGGCTTGTTCAGCAGTTAGTGCGATTGGCGGCTAGTTCTTCTTCCGTCAACAACTTCCTCATAAAGACCCCAACCAACAATGAATTCAACCCACTACTGACTTTACCCGTGTACGCAAAGTATGACGCTTCTCATTTCTCCGTCAGCCGCTGGACAAAAAGAAACAAAGGCCGGCGACCCAGTGAGATGTGAAGTGAGGTTACCTACGGTGGGCCTCCGGTCTGTGCACATCCACGCATGTCAACTTACCTAGGAGAGAAAAGAGACATGTGATAATTAGCTGAAAGTCATTTTGAGAATAAGGACATTACTAGGTTCAAACCTACATTCAACCTCTCGCCAGATTTTAGCGAGCTACTCCATCCTGTAAGATAGAATGCTAACGTGTTCAAACAATAAAGAAAGCATGTTGATGTTTAGCAGGTAGTTTACGTGTTGGCATGGTAACATATATGCATGTAATGAAAGACACAATTTTTTCCCATATGTATAAAAAATAAAGACAGACCAACCAACGGACATACCTTAAACCACACAGCTTTAAAAAAAATCAACTTTAGGGCAGCTTTAATCGTATCTCTAGGGATTATCCCCGACTCAGAGTTTAGTTTTGTAGCCTCTTTTTGCTCATTCTTCTTTTGTTTTGACTATCAATATTTATTCTCATCAACTAGCTGTTTTCAAGAGTTGGTGAAGACCAAACCACACTAAACAGAAAAGGGAATATCCCACATAGTTTCATCAGGTGGACACCTTTCACAGTGCTAACACTGCTGTGTCTCCTTGATGTGTAAATAAGTTACTGTTAGCTACACAGTCTTTATTGGCCTGTTGCTGAGTCAGTCTGGGCTAGCTTCGCTCCTGGTGAGAACAGCTAAACCCTTAGCTCAGCCGAACCACATCTTCCTTTAAGATGCAGTAGCGTGATTAAAAAGTGTCATTGTTGGCCCCCAAGCACAGAAAAAACAATCAGTGCAGCTTTGACGAGTTGTGTTAACAAGCCAGTCTGCAAAAATAAGTCAACATGATGTGAAAGACACTGTCACTTTCTGGGCAGGTCACTGCAGAGGCAGTCAGTGTTATTGAGCCTGCAGTGTCTCTAAGATCTACCTAGCTGCTAAATGTTATCCATCTTTAAACACACATAAAGCAGCCTGCCCTCCATTTTTTGCGCAAGTGTGTGTGTGTATAGATATATGATACATGATAGATCCAATTGTGACACTGAGGGGAAACAACACAGGCACGCTCCACTATCTGCTGATTCATCATTTACACTGTCACTGTCCTCTAACTGCTGAGTCATGCTAGTCTGCCTAGAAGGGGAACAACATGACGTGCCAGACAGACATCAGCCATAAGTTTATGTTGAACATCTCGATACTCCAAAAATATCCTGCTAGACTACATTTTAATTCATTAAAATTGAGTAACTCTCTTGACTGCTGGTCTGATTGGCTGCGGCTGATAGATGCTGACAGACGGATGGTTCATCAAACCGCCCGCCAAGTACTTTTTGAAAGTGCCTTCCCTTTTACGGAGGGAAAAAAAAAACAAAAAAAAAACTTTCTGCTGTGTCAGGTTGGCAGCACTCCCCAACACCTGGAAACATACGCTGATGTGGAAAAAAAAAACTGCTGGAGTTTTTGACTACTTCTGCAGGGTAACTACTTACAATAGCTGTCAAATAAATGCATTTAAGTGAAAAAGAAAACTATTGGATCTGAAATGTAGTGGAGTAGTAGGGAAGCATGTAGCGGCACAGGATGAGCACAGCACTTGAGTAAACGTACTTGCAACCCACAATTAGCACATCTCTATTGACAACTTGTTTCGGTTCAGCCATCATTTATACTGTATATTGGATTTACTATATACACAGCATGTTTTACACAGTGTACTCCAGTGAGGGCCTGAGTCAACAACAGCATGGAGATGAGCTCAACGTGGCATATGAGCCACTGCTGTTCACTGAGGTGCAGCTCCTCAACGTGGCAGTCTGGTGTAAAATGATAACGCAATACAGGATAATGACAGAGAGAGAGCTGGATCACTGGAGAGGCTTTAACAGCATTTGTAAATGCAATAATCTGCTTTCAGAGAATACAGCTGGTACAGCGTGGAAACATGAGAACTGCCCAGAGCAAGGAAGTGCATCACATCACGTCACTTACTTAATTACAGGGTCTTAGAATGTTTTAAGCGCACGCAACTGAGCTTCAAGAGATCGAACCTGATCTTTTAACTTATTCGAAGAACAATTACAAGAGTGATTGACCTCGCTCGTCAAAACCCTTAATGATGTGTCATATCAGATTGTGTGATGCTCTTTGGCTCATGAGGGAAAATTACCTCTTGCAATCATTATCCGAGGTACTGTCAGTCGCGATCAGTTCAGAACATTCCCACTGCTGCCGCAGAGGCCAGATAGAAATGTCAGTAAATATCAGCTGTCTGTCAACCACACACTGGGACAGTACGAAGCTGCGACGGGCACATGTTCTATCAGAAAATCTTCACATCCTGTTTGCTCAGTGATTCTCAGTGGGCCCTCATGCTTTAGTGTATTTATGGAAACTGGCTCTAACTTCAGATCTTTTTTCCTTGTCCGTGTCATGTTAAATTTGCAGAGATTTTTTTCTGTCAGCCAAATGCATGAGGATTAGCAATCAAATAAAGGCAATTTGAAGACATAATCTTAAATCTATGACTAAGAGACAAAACCAAGAATTTGATTAGTTTTTCTTTTTTTCTTTTTTATCAAGAGGTCGCAAAACGTTATCTGACAGGAGGAGAGATTCGAGATTGCTGTGCGACTTTTGGGATTAAAAAAGGGCTTTATCTTCACTCCTGTTTATCAACCTGACTGCAGAAGTGCTGAGTTCAGTCGGAGGTTCACCTGAGTTCAAACACACAGACACACCCTCCGTGTATGCCATTGGTCGCAAGCTTCTGGCTAATGTACAGTAATTAAGCTGTAATGGGTGAATAAACATTTGTGTGAGTAATGCCAGGCAACCACCATTGTTGATGATCTACCTGATGTAATTCCTCACTCTCTGACTCTCGACTCGCTCCTGGAAGTTATAGGCGACCAAATGAATACGTCAAGGAAACTTACATGGATTTTTCTCTGGTTTGAACCTTGTTGGAAACATCAGGGTTAATGTAAATAGGTCTAAACCTTTTAAACAGTTTAAAGCCATGAGAAAGTTTAATTGGCTTTAATTGACTTACACAAGAGCTGTGAATGGAACACAGCAGCTCCACAATCAGTTTTTGAAATCCAGAGATCTCCAGAAAGCATGAACTGGAATGAAATCGGTCTTTGAGACCTTTGCTGTTGGTCGTTACTGAGGACTGGCCCACTTGCTGGACTCGCGGAGTCACTGATATAACTGTTTTCCGGTTATTAGTCAGTCCCCATGCGTTTCCATGGAATCCGACATGAGAAAAAGTTGTGTTTGTTTATGAGAGCTTATTGCCAACACAGCAACAATCATTTCATTTTGTTGGTATAATCATCTCCGAGACATGCAGTCAGTCACAACCCTCAACACATGGGCCGATTTATTGTATTTGCTTCATGACTCCCAAATGAAAGCAAGAGCAGACTCCGTTCAAGCAACTATTTAAGCAGGAGAGCTGGAGAGTGCGAGCTTAACTGCATTTGCGGCATGACAGCGATGCGGTCAGGATCGAGATTCTTGTGCCGATTACGCAACGGTGAAAACACAACATAAATTACAGATCACTTGGCTGGACATTCAAGAAAAACAGCTCCCTTGGAATCAACAGTTATACTGTACATAACCACGGCTACTGAGTGAGCAGGTGATGTATGCTGTCACAATATAAAGCACACACAACACACACACACACCGCTGCGCTGAACGAGGCCAGCAGCGGCATCGACGCACAGGTCAAAGGTCGCACTGTTTCTTTACTGACTATGTTCTGCCTTTGTCTCGCCCTTCTTTGTTTCCCTGACATGATAGATGGACTCCTGTTTCAGGGGGCTCGCCATACTATTGAGAAAGACCGTTTGGAAAAGAGGTGAAAACAAAAAGTGATTTAGTCAAGCTGAGGGGAGAGGGATAGAGAATCCTTTGAGAAGTTTTTTTTTTTTTTTTTTTTGTGAAAGAAACAGAAAACATCAGTGGACGGAGCGTTCTCGCTCGGTTCCCCTCACAACCTTTCTTGTTTCTTTGAGCGTAAAAACTGAGCTGAAGCCGCAGCTTTTACATTAACTCACCGGACCACTGGCAGATCATATATTTCCCAGACTGGAAGAGAAGGGAAGGAGGATAAGATTTAGCTTTAAATGCCGGGCTTTTGATGCCCAGGGTTGGTGGCTTGTTTTTGTGTCTTTGTCATCTGGTTGCATGCTCCCACTAAAGAAAATGATGCCCATTTGAAAGTAAAAAGCATCAGTCTGGTGTGCTTTGAGGGCAAAATTGATTGGGCAATATCATAACACTTGACTTAATATCATATCAGTGGCACCAGACACTGAAAATTTGTGCTTTTTTCAGTTTCAGTTTTCAGTGCTTGGCAATGAAGTAGTGCTATTTATATATATATTCGGTGGTATTTCTTGACAAACACATTTTCATCATTGGCGCAATTACTTTGCCACACACTGCATCAGTTACCCACGTTTAAGTACACAAACTACAGAAATAATGTCAACAAATGCAACTGTATTTTTTATTTATTTATTTTTTTACTTTGCTGCAATTGAACTGTAGGGATCATACAGTTCAACTGGCCGGTATATCCAGTGATTTTGCCGGGATTCTTCTTTGATAGCACTGTCAGGTTGTTATCAGAGCAGAGCCACACCTCACCTGCTGCAAACCATGAAGGGGGGGGAGAAACAAGAGCCCACCACCACCGCCACACACCGCTGTATTTTTAGAGTTTGGGTTTTTTTTTTTTTTTTTTTTTCTCTTTGATAAGACAAAAACAAGGACACCTTCCTCCAGGGAGAAGACGTCTCTTTTGCAGATATAAAAAGCAAAGGCTTCTGGAAATCTTCTTTCATACTACACTTGTGGAAATTGATCCAGCAGCATAACGACGACATCACTGCTGTAACTGAAGACATGACTCCTCCTTGGGTTACAAACACATATTCAGGAGATATGGGGTTTGCAGCAGCAACTGTTTCATTTATTTGGAATAATTAATGGCATGCTTTGTCTCTTCTTAATGTTCTTTTACATATTACTGCAGTGTGAAACTGCTTGGCTATAGAGTGTAGCAACCAATCTGGAGCTTCATATATATTGATATATAATGATTGGGAGAGCAAAAGATGACACTGATGGATGGGTCTGTATTAAGAGGGGCATTAGGGCAATGATCTTTCATATTGATCTGAGCGTAGTGGCAACTGGAACTGGAACTTCCACAGTAAGACTTTTCTTTTCATGTGCATATCACCAAAACAGCCTACTGGGCAGCGCTGTTATCAGTGGCTCAAATCTGGGGGGGAAAAAAAAAACAATCAAACAGAGAGCAAAATCCATGGAGCCTGTGCCACGCGAGGTCATTTTTAAAATTTTAATCTCACTTCAGTCCACATGCTCCTTCCAAAGCTACAATCGCTGCAAATGTGCATTCACGGATTCCAGAAATGACGGATGGCATTGAAAATTCAAGGGCAATTCAAGCACATTTTCTTACGTGGCAAGATTACATTGCATATCAATGCCAGGTGATGTGAATTACACAAACCCTGCAAGTTTTCAGGTTACATTTGTTTCATCTTTAGAGGCAAGTTTGAGTGTGTCAAGAGCTCTTGCCGAGTGGTGTCTGGAGGGCCGAGTGGAGCAGGCAGGCAGAATTGCCAAGGAGGGCTCAGGGATTACTTTTTAACTTTTGGATGGATTCATCCTCACTCCTGTTTATCAACCTGACTGCAGCAGTGTTCCCACTGGGAGTTTAACAGGTAGTATATTGTTGGTATGAATTAAGCAAGGTGGGCTATGGGCTAAAACTGGCACCATCTTTGTTCTACAATTTCTTAGCGGATTTGTGGATTATTCCAAATTATGGTATCTCGATTCATGCTTGAGTCTTAGAATATGTGTACTGAGTCATGACTCAGAGAAGAAGGAATGCACTATGCTTTTAGATTTTGATTCAGGTTTCTTTTTTTTAATCTGACAACTGCATCGTGGTGTGGAGTACAAACACAAAACAAAACCATTAAACAATATTGATCAAGTACCTTGGCTGATACAGCCAAAGCTGCCGGCTGTGCTGGCGAGAAGGCCAACATCGTCAAACGACTTCCTGTCACCTCACACAGAATCCTGCCTCACATCTCTCCCTACAGTTGGGAATCAAATTAAAGCACAAATCACGGACTTTGTGTCTAAAGGGAATACCAACAAGTTAATCTGACATCCAACTACAAACTCCTGTCCAAAAATCATTTCATACAAATGGCATTCATTTAACCTAACCCTAACCCTATCCTAAGTAAAGTTTGGTAGGAGCCTAAAACTACACCTAGCCCGGCCTAACCAGTCTAAACCTGCCTGGTCCCGTCCAGTCCGAGACAGAGCTGTATTTTTGCCTTTTTCATTCATAATAGATGGCGGCTCACAAGGCTAATGCGCAGACATTCACAACACTCAGCCTCTCCCCCACTGAACACTGTGATCTACAAGGCAATACATGGAACAGAATGACTGTCACACTCAGAGAGACATCAACACATGACATTTGAAAACAACAACAACGAAGCATAGCATCTATAGAATCTGAGCAAAATGGATTTTTATTAAGCAGAATCTATCGGCATCTAGTAGTTAGTGCTCTATTGATACCGTATCGGCTGAACCTTTCTTTTCCTTTTGTAAAACATTGTATTTCTATTGTTTTTCTTATATTAGACTGTCGTGTTAACATTCTGCTCATGTCACTTGGTATCAAACAAGACAGCAATAGAGAAGGGGCAGAAGGGGAAATAGTAAACTTTCTGTCAGCTCACGTCTGATGCGATGAAGTTTGGGTCTACACAGATACTGTAGACAGGCGACAGCATTATCGTTCCTTTAGTCATCACAGAAGCGGCGGGAGCATTGCGAGACTAAAAATAAAGCTGTGGGGAAGCAATTGCACAATTTCTTTGATAGGAGTGGATCAGAGAAAAAGAAAGAAAAGGAGTAGCTACTGTGAGTACATAACACGACCGGCTAACATAAAGTAAATCTGGTATTTAGGGCTCAACAGGGAAAAAAGAATAGAAATAAACTGTACCTGGCGCATTGGATATAGTGTAACAACATTTGGATTGAGACACACGCCTCCTTAGTTCCCGTGTGTCGTACTTTCAACGACACACTCGCATAGTAGTGACCTCCCATACCCTATATTTCGTCAGCAGTTTCCCACATTGTCACAAATTCAAACATTTTGCCTCTGCCGGACGTAGTTAAGCACAGTTGGGGCAGTTTAACAGGGAGCGAGGAAGTGAGACAGCAGCAGAATCTGAGGACAACAGAGGAAGCTTTGAAGGGAAATTATTTGAGCTTCTGAGTGAACAGCATTGTATGATGTGTCCATCACTCTCATCACAAGTATACAGTAATAACCTTCGAGGACTGCTGTGTAATGTCTAAGGGCCTGTCACAAGATTAAGTAACACCAACTGTACATCTGTGGAATTAACTATTTTTTCTGGGTTAGCAGGCTAGTTAGCTCAAATATCTATTCTAAATGGCAAGCATAAGCGTGGGATAGTTTTGTGCCACAGGGGACAGTGGACTACATTAAAGGACTCTGAAGAAATGTGAGATTAATCTGGTGTTTAACTCCATGTTCACAGCATCCCAGCACCAGTGTGTCACCGCCTGTGCTGCCGGACTGTCTGCTTTGTACATTAACAGATGAAGTGACGTAGACCACAGTGTCTATTTGTTGTTCACGCGTAAGAAAGACATGACACTGAGACAGTGCACCTGGCCTGACAGGCAGCTATCTGTCCCAAAACAAAGTGATTTTGTCTTGACTGCGACAAATGGATCAAAAGGACGCTGAAATAACAACATCATAATGCCGCTTTGCAAAAAGCCAGAATTCATGCTTCACCTGGTCTGTCAGCTAGATGACAGGCAAACAACTTTTAAAATGCAGGTTCCCTGAATGGAGTTTCGGATTGATCAAGGCTATGCTGTGCTGAGACATATTTCAGTGACTTACCAGTAGGGCTGCAGGGTATGGATAAAAAGTGACACTGCGATTATTTTGACAGATAAAGCGATTGCGACACAATTCATGATTATTACGGATGATTACATATTATATCACAATTTTCATTGTCACTGAAAAACTAGTAAAACCATGATGATGTAGCATTTCTCCTGGTCCCTGCCAAACATACACGTTTTATTATACCTGGAGAACAAGCTTTGTAGGCCAGAGCATCTCTGCTGCACTACATTACAGCACACATTTTTATTGCATTTAGTCATATTGCAATTTAGATTATTTTGCCAATAATTGTGCAGCCCTACTTACAAGGTAGTCCAACTTACTCGCTAACTTTCCTCCACACCACCTCCATCTCCTCCATTGCTGTCAGCGACATTAAAGTTGGGACATTGATGTCAGCGTCGGTAGGCTTTCATAACACAGCGTCAAACAAAATCCACCCTGAGTTTAATATTTCTAACTCAAGCGAATTTGCACCACATTATTTTAGTCGAGTGCTAGTTAGCCGCTAGCTGTTGGGCAGCAGAGTCCATCTGTGTTTTTGGCTTGGGGAGCAACCAGCTAAAATGAGCTAATAGCTTACAGCTAATATAGCTAATTAAGCTAACAGCACTAACAGCTTCCAGCTAATGAGAAAAAAAAGAACAAACAGCTAATGGAGCTAATAGCTTATAGCTAATTTCTGCTTAAACAGTGAACTACAGTTTAAGGTGGCCACACCACAAATTTACAATGAATAAAGGGTAGCAACATTTTGGAGGATAAAGTAGTCTGAATGAAGTCCATCTACAGTATCTCTGAAGCTAAGCCCGAGTGTACTGACTATGTCGCCAAGCTTCTACAATCACACACTTCCAAAAGACGTGCAGCTAAATATCCCTGTCCTACTTCCTGGCGACAGGGCCGTCCCACATTGGATAATCACAAGAAGGATAGAACAACTTGTTCTGTTCCCTGTCAAGGAATTCACAACACTGTTAATACAAAATCTATGCACATTAAATGTGCCATAGCTGTTCCTTAGATTCATTTTTTCGTTTTTCATTTTCTTTTGGAAATGTTTTCTAAAGTTAATCTGTTGATGTATGTCTGGGAGATTAATTTTTCGATTTCGTCTCAGCTTTTTTTTTTTAATAATGGAGAAGAGGGGAAGAGAGGAGGGGAGAAAAACAGCTGAGTCATTCTAATGAGGCTTTAAAGTCACACAGGACGTACTTAAAAATGAGGAGAAAAGACCAAAACAGCCCCAAATCTGGGTCTTACGCTCCGGGACAGGGAGTTCTAACTTGTTTCAAGTAAGATTAGGGTAAGGTGTCGGACTCAGGTCACACTGAGTACCATTTACAGTTCAACAATGGCAGGATGGGACGCTTCTTGTTTTACAAGACTCTTGCTGGAAGATTTGGAACACTGGGAGGAGTCCATTGTATGCTTTTAACATACAACTCCTCCATCCACATACATGGCTGTGGTTCGGGTGTGTGAAAGGTCTCCACGTCTTCAGGAAAAATGATTGGGGAGCGGAGAGTGTTTCCCATCGACTGACCTTTCCTCTGCCGGTCTGTCTTCAACGAGCCAATGGTAAAAAGTGGTAAAACTCCCCCCTGCCTTCAACATTCCTTGACTCGTTGCCCCGTCTGCCAGCTTCTGGCACTTTAACGACTTCCTTCAAACTGTACCACAGTGGCAACACTTCACCAGTAACTCCACCATCATTATTTCCAGCTTCACAGCCCAGTGAAACTTGGACATTCTCCCCCTTCCACATGGAAAATACCAGAGCGGAGCAGCTCTCAGCGTACGGACATCAGGGATGATTTTGGGGGCAACCTGAGGCAGATTTGATCGAGATTAATAATTGTGATTCAAATCCGATTGCTGTTAAAGCTGCACACTAGTGACATTCACACAAGGAAAAGTCACAGGCCGACAGATTCCATCAGCTCTGCAGGTTTTGGCCTCTTTTAGCTTATTGTTTTGGCAGCCAGTTATCACTTGCAACATCTCAAATAGAGCAGCCTTGAAGCGCCCCTCTACCGCAGTAGTATAAAGAGTGAGAAACGTCAGCGTCAGAACAAGATCTGCCTGATCTGTTACTAGTTAATAAGTTAGCTATTATTGCTAACTCGTACCCGATGTAGAGGGGCAGGTAAAGCATCATGACTTTGTTATCATAGCCAACAGCGTTCATGTTCCAAGGGAGGATTTTCTCGATGGGAACGATGGCCAAAACTATGAAGAACGATGAATAATTACGTTTCAAGGACATCAATTAAGTCACAGTTGTTGCCTTGGCTGGACGAGAAATATATCATAAGATGACTGAATGTTTGGAGGTCGCTGTCGGATGCAAAGCCAATTTTCTCCCTTACAGAGAGCAGATGATTAACAGCAGTGTCTGTTTATCAGCCGGCAGCACAGTTTGGGGCACGGCGGTGGATCAGACGCCCAGAGCTCTGTGTCCTCATCCGAAATCACAGCCAAACAGAGCTGCCACACCGTTTATCCTCATCTCGCCGAGGTCACCAAAGGTCAGACACACCGAAACACACCTGCAGTCTAAATACATCAAGGGCACAGACACGGTCCTCACATCCACTCGCGCTGAATACAAATCAATGTACCCTCACATAAACAAACGCCGGCAGTGAGGAGTCACTGCATCCTGGCTTCGAATCCTTCGAATCCTATCCGTTGCGATTTTTCTGACCAAGACTGCAAGTCCAGCTTCAGTTCGACGTTCACTATGTGCGAGATTTAAAACACGTGATGGAGCATTACCGCATTGAAATACCATCAAAACAAATTGAAATAGAAACAACTGATCTATATTCCTTTTCTATGAAAAGACGAGAACTTGCTGCTAAAAAAAAAAAAAGGGCCACGTCTGATTGGTGGGCATGATTGGTACACGAGGAGCAGGGGCGCTTCTGATTGGAGAGCATGCCCCTCGCACCAGACGGCATGAATTTGTAAAACCACTGATGCACGTGTTTAAACGTGGGTCAGACGCACATCCCAAAATTGCAAAATTAATCAAGTTAATTACTTAAGTGTTTGAATCAACCCTTTTGTTTGACGTAAATGTAGGTTTGTATTTATGTGTCACATATGTGGATGTACTTATAAACAGTGTTGGGGCGGTTCCTCAAAAAAAAGTTTAAATTACACATTACTGACACGCATTACTTTGCTTGTTTCAGCCCTTCGGATTGAAATGATTTTACACTACTTGGTACATTATGATGCACTGTCCAATTATTCCCAGTTAAGAGTTTGATACATGCCTACATATCGGCCGAATACGCAACATCTTTCTTTATGTTCTTTCACAGCAAAGTTTGGTGAAAACCAGCACAGACACAGTAAGATGTTGTGCGCAGCAGACGATAACAGCTATAATATAAAACTATGTCAATATATAAAACAGTATAAAGAGGTTGGCACCTGGGAGAAAATCTAATTTTCTCAAAATAATACAGCCTATCAATAAATATAAAGTACAAGACTGGCCCTCCTCATACCCGATTAGATGGTGTTAACTGACAGACAGGAAAAGCCGTGTTTAAATGGCATATGAACTGCACAAAGTTCCTCAAAATGCTGGCTCATCGCACCCTGGCTTTATAGAGGATAAATCCAGCTCATTTGACGTGTTCATCACTAAAGCAGTGGTTATCCCTCATGGGTCTGTCAAATTAATATGCGTAATGTGAAAGGTGGCGCTCACTAAGGCAGAATTATCACCATCTTTCGCAGTTCCCCTCAGCCCAACTGTTTTTATTTTCATTTTTCAGCACCTCACTTTGTTTTCACAGCCTGAATCTTCACTGTTTTAGGTCTAATGTATATAAATACATCCATATATTTAAGAATATATGACGCATATATTCATACTGCTCAAATAATTTGAGTGCAACAGATTTCAGATTACAGCGTAGAGCGTATACATCGTCATTGATGAATTTTATTCATGTATCAGCATTAGCCCCCTTCAGAACTGTAACTTACACCGACTATCGCACACACACACACCTCGGCACAGTTTCAGTGCTGCTCTACTGAGATCAGCTCTGACACAACTGCTGGCAAATATACGTCAGTCATTAAAAACCCATCGGCGTATTGGCTCACTGACATCCAGGATTATGAACCCAGGCGCACGCCCGTGACATCAACACACATTTTTCGAATGTTTAGATCTGTTTTTTTTTTTTTATTTTTTTTTTTTTCCCCAACCCATCCAAGATCTTCGCCACTGCATGTAAAATTAATAAATCTAACAGGAGGAATCCAGTCTGGGTCCACATCCAGTTTCCTAAACCTCCTTTGCTGCTGTTTGTGAAAGGCAGCTTCCGGCGCTGTCAGGCCAGAGCAGAGACACATTCCTGGCAGACAGAAGCTCCACTGCTTTAGATGCTTCGGGATCACTGCAGCTGTATTCATTCAAGCGCTAAAGGATGAAGGTATAAGGTGTTATTACAACAGGCTAATGCAGGGCAATTCCCCGAGGGAGAATCACATCTCCCTCTACTTCGATACCTCAGCGAACCTCAACATTTATTAGGCTTTTATTTGTGGGAGCAGCTACAGGACACAAGTCCTCTGTGAGGTTTTAATGCTCATTGTGCAGAAATCATGAGGTGAATTAAAGTTAATGTCCAACATGTGTTTTTGATTCAAAGCAGCAAAGGGCGGCACCACAAGTCTAACTGGGTGTTCAGACAGAATACAAGGGGAATTTTAGAGGCTTCGCGATCGAATAGGAAGTAGAACACAACACAAAAACGTGATTAGACGCACAAGTTTGACCAGGGAGCTGCTAACTGACGCCAAGACGTGTCCGTGTTACTTTGTGAAATTTGTAAATGCGTGCTTGTCTTTATGAACAAACAGGAGAAAGGTACATTTACATTTACATTTACATTCAGGGCATTTTGCCGATGTTTTTGTCCAAAGCGACTTACATTGAGTACATTTGTCACAAGTTGAGCTTTAAGTCTTTTCCAATTTCGTCAAGTCATGTGACCAGAATGATCTTTGAAGGGAAACTGATTAGTCGTTAAGTTTGAGGATTTTTTAATGATCAAATTAACACTTAATTCCTCTGCCAACTACCACAATTAATTATCATTATTATGGCAAAAATAAACTGTATGTGTTTTTTTTTTTCATTATTATTTCTAGGGCCTGGACTTAGATCCTTCTTCTGGATTTTGCTCTGTTTAATTTCATTTTTGCAAATTGTCTATATCAAGACATGATAGGATGTTAAACTGGGGCTTGTTTGAAAAAATGAATGGTCCAAGTAAAAGAACGAATAATCGAGGTTGAATACTGACACCAACACACTTTCCAGATATATTATTTGGGCAAAAATACATTCATTTTTTCCATCCGAAGTCTTTTTTAATTGAACAAAAGAAGCTATCAAATGAGTCGTATTGCTGACAGTCACCTACTCCACCTTTCCTCTCATCTCGCTCTCTGAGACTGGAGCCCTGTCCCAGCTGAGAGGCAGCCCATCAAAAACAGTAAAGGATTTTTTTTTTTTTTTTTTTCTCTCAGCATACTGAGCCTCTTTCCCTTCAAACCGCCTGACTGAGAATGGCAACACAGAGTAAGACCAAAGAAATGTCAGGCATGAGAGAATGAGAGCTAGAAAAAAAAAAAAAAAAAATGGCATGTGCTTCTAATTTCCGACTTTCTGAGAAATGAGAACCCGATACGGTAAAGGCTGATTTTTCGTGATCAGTCTATTTGTTTGTCGTGTCAAACAAATGAAGACAAAAGTGTCTCCACCTTAATATGAAAACCCCCGAAAATCCCGAGAGGGACGGCGAAAGCCGAGAGAGAAAGAGAGAGAGAGAGAGAGACTGTTTCACCCAACAATCTGTCTCTCCGGGCAGGGCTCCAGACTCAGGACTCAAACCAAAAGATCCATGTACACATGGTCATGAGAAGCACACACATGCAATCTGTGCTAGGTGAGGAGAGATGATTGGATTAGAGCCCCCCCCTGCTAAAGAAACGTCAGGCAGTCAGCACACCTCCACTTTTACTGCTGCCAAAATGTGGAGGTCCGGCTGTGTCAAAATGAAATGAGGAATCAGAGGCGATGTGAAGGTATAATGGTGGATGGGGAGGACGAGTCGCCTCGCTGGACAGATTTCCGGGGTGGATGTCAGCACATAGCCCATGCTGTTTAAAGCAGCTCCAAATACCTTCTTAAAGGACCAGGTCGACCAAAAAGTTCAATCCAGCCGTTAATCCTCCCCCACAGCCCCGAGATTCCCCAAACTGAATTGAAAAGAATCCTATGTAAACACACATTTGTGTGTATTTATGCAATTTTGACTCCCGTGTGAATCCATACATGACAAGACTTTAACACAACAAATCACAGACTCACTTTTACCAGGCTAAACAGATTTTTTTGTAACAGGGATAAAATAAATTGGAAACCTCTCCCACACACACACACACACACACACACCCACACACACAGCGAATTGTTGTAAAGTGTATCGGGGGGTAATTATCTTTTAGCGAGGCATCCAGACCATTACATCAGTTTGACCGTATTGACACGACAGCTGCAACTACACAGCCGCAGACGAGAGCCAGGGCTGCGCAAGTATGTGGACGCCTGAGCTGATTTAACGCGCAGCGAAGAGTGTCGACACACACGACGCGCATGCACACAACAAGGCCTGCAGAGACACCGACGGCTTCAGATCTGCACGCTAGTCCGTGAAGGAGGGGGGTTTGTACAAAGAGACGATTGGACAGCGAACATGTTATTGAACTAATGATACGTCAGGTCAGGACGGGTTGAAAGCAAAACACGTGTCCTTATGTAAAGGCTGAGTAAAGTCAGCACTCTGTCAGCATGTCAGCGCGGAGCAACACGGCACTCCTCGATTAGGACTGACATGACCTGTGGACATCCAGGGTTTCAGATCCCGTGTCAGTCAGCAACGTACGGCAGTAATCGGTGAAGTGAACCACAATTGTTGTCTGTTTGACACTTGTGTCACCTTGTGAGTCATGGTCTCAAAAATCCATCTCTCCAGGCTTCAGGCTATGCCCGTGTCCAAACCACAGGGGTTTGAACCGATCAGCCATCCTGTGAGGGACTACTGGCAGCTACAGGCGAGGTTTAGATGCGAGGACCAGCAACCGGCTCCTCCAGAGGTTAGCGCGGCTGCTTTAGCATCAGTTCTGACAGAACTGAGGAGAGCGAAGAACAACACTGTGGGATTTTCTCCATGGAAAAGACGATTTCGCTCCATTTTTGACTGACCTCAGTAAGAGTTTGATTACCAACTGTTCCATTGGTGGTAGGGCCCTATGACAATATAATACTGTTAATTGATCTGATCACTTGTGCCCATGACAGACAGTGATAGACCGATAGTGATAGTGATAACCTGCCGAGTATCTTTCTGATGGTGCCTGTCCGTTTCCAAACTGTTTCCAAGGATGACTTCCTGCCTGGTTCTGTAAAAAAAAAACATGCGGCTCGTGCTTGGGGTGTCTGGGTTTGTGTTGTTTCATAAAGCCAGAGACAACGTCCTAATATGTCTTTTTTTCCCACAGCTAAAAGCTATTCACTTTTACTGTCATAGGGGAGGAAAGACATAAGAAAATATTCACGTTTGAGAAGCTGAAATCGGAGAAATCTGACTGAACGAACACTTGTACAAATGTAAATACAAGTAAAATATGTTGAGGTTTTATACCCAGCCTTATGTGTTAATAGTCTGAATAGCTTAGTACAAAACAACCATCAGTCGATCAAGAGAGAATGGTTGATAACTACTTGGATAATCTTAGTTTTTAGTCATTTTTCCATGAAGAACATCAACCATTGTCTGGTTCCAGCTTCTTAAATGTGACAATCTTTGTCAGCTATGACAGTAAATGAAGAGACTTTGGGTTGGGCAAAAGAAGCAATTTGAAGACCTGTTTTCATGTTACTTCTTTAGACATTTTATAGACTAAACAATTCATTTAATTGGTGGGAGAATCGATGATGAAAATAATAATTACTTGCAGGCCCGCACGGAGGCTCCTCAAACAAAAAAAGCACACATGAGATGTGATCAAACCAATACAACAAGAAGGAAAAAAACAAACAAAAAAACAACAGCTAACGTTACGGCCACTATGGACATGACATCCAAAGATTGGTATGAAAGCACACAGTCGCACCACTCCCGCGGGCTGACGTGCCAAATGATGTAACAGATTGTTACGCTGCACACTAGGGTGGAGGCATTAAAAGCCAAGAATGGAGAAAACAGCCAGCAACGGCCTGAAACCATTTCCCAAAAGACTATCTGATCCGTCTTGTTAAGCGTTTGTCCTCTATTAGTGACTGAGTGTGAGTCGTCTGCATCAGAAACTATACCATACATCTGGCAGAGCAGCGGCACCCAACCTAAGCCTTGAGCGAAAAAAACCCAGCCTGGCTTAGCGCCGCTAAAATGCTAATCTAATTTCAGCTCAGAATATTCCATCATGGGATTAGAGCACACAGCCACGCTGGGGGGGAGTGCCAAGCCTGAGCCATTTTTTATTTTTAAGAAGCTGCGATAGCGTGAGTCCCCCACCCTTTCCGTTTTGCTTTGTTGTGTGTACTACACTATACTACACACTCTAACCAAGATTTGTAAGAGCAGTTTGGCATGTAACATGTCATGCAGGGTAACGAAAGAATAAAAGTGGATTAAATGAACGGTCCGGGTCAGGTTCACCTCGGGGGGGCTCAGCCACAGCCTCACCCAGGCACACCCACTCTCTCTGGGGTGAGATGTGTCGTAACTTATACATATAGCGGACATCGCTGAAAAATGCATTATATCACATTGTCCCAAAAAACTGTTGCAAATGTACCACACGAGCGCTTTCCTGTAAATGATGTCAGATCCAGAAGCGAATCGGGAACGTCGATTCTAAAACTGAAAAACAACCTGATGTCCAAAAGGCTTGACATACAACAATGCAAACCAGAGAAAACCACAACATTACTTAAAGTAACAGTGTTTCATTCAGTCGGTATAACATGCAGAAGAGTTGGATAGTGAGGAAGGAAGTTGAATAGTTGAAAATATATATATATAAGGGTGTGTGTCGGTGTGTTTGAGTCCAGGTCAGCCTCTGACTGAACTCAGCACTCAGCAGTGACTCCGGCTCTCTGTCTTCTTTCTCCCCTCTCCTCTCTGTAACATTATGTTCATGAAGTAAAAGTACAATTCCCCTTCCAGCTCCAGTCAACAGTCAACATTAGAAAACAAACGTTGGCAAACAGCTCCGTACCAGAGCAGAGTCTGATGTGACCCAGTGTGTTCATTCCTCCAGAAGGTCTCGATCTGCAACGACTCTCTCTCCTCCAGAGACGTATTTTGTGTTTCTCAAAACCAATATGTTGACCACTGTGAGGTCTTATGAGCTGCAGGTTGACTGCGACGGGAAAAACCTGGCTCTAAAACAGAGACAGACCTGGTTCTCTCATAGTCACGTGCACAGTTAATGTATGAACTAGGAGCTCTTTCAAAAAAATCTCAAAATGGACATTGGAACAAAATCTTAATCCGAGGAAAGAAAAATTAAAAAGCCTTTTCTTCTGCAGGGAGATGTAACGATACAATCCCTCTTTTCTGAGCACCCCAAATAATTTTCACGCAGTCCGTTACATCTTCATAGTGATTTACTATATTCAGCTGTTGAGTGATGACATTCGCATTCCTCAGATACCTTCTGAAAGTGAAACAATAACTTAGGAGCAAAGCATGAAATCCTCTACTCTCCTCTAAATTTTCCACAACTCATCACACACTCTGTCTACTGGCTGGCGTCAAACGCAAGCAGCCTGTGTGTGTGTGTGTGTGTGTGTGATGAAGACGAGTGTTAACCAGTTGATAACACCAGAGAGAAGAAACCTGTGTGTCAGCATCCTGCAGACAGGCCCCTCATCAGTGCAATCGATCCGACTGTGTGCTGGCTGCCACGCAGTGTCCTCCTGCAGTGATGGGGGTTAAAGCCCACTGACTGCCGGGGGCCGTCACAACCTTCACCTCAAGGTCTGCTGAGCGTCAATCGCCTCCTTACTGACAGCACGGAGTGGGAAGGGGAGGGAGCAGACGTGATGGATGGGACAGGGACCAATGACAGGAGGACAGCGGGTAGGAATGCTGCGTGCATGTGTGTGTGTGTGTGTGTGTGTGTGTGTGTGTGTGTGTGTGTGTGTGAGCAGACAAACTCCTCCGAGAGGGCCTGAAAAGGGACGGTCACAGAGAATACTCCCTCAGCCAGGAGCGTCCGTTACTGCAGGTATCCAGAAGCTCAGACAATACGTTCAGACGGACAGTAACTTTACTTCTTACACAAACAGCTTTAGAGCATCTCTGAGGATACCATCAACAGTCCAGCCTCTCATTTGCACTGAGAACTCAAAGAACAACACGCAACATCAGCAGCGACGCAAACTCCAAACTCTGGCTCCGCTGCTTGCTGCAAAAGCTCGACGTGCGTTCAAATATAGCTGCTGCCGCACATGTTGGGCGCATCTGCCGTTTCCTGAGCTCACGTGTCCGATAAAGGAAGCAGAGATGGACGGCCGTTTCCCCCGACCTCTCAGATCGCCGTAGGTCAGATGATAAAACAGCCTAAATTTAGATACCGCTTTTAAATAGACCTGTTTACCGGGAGAGGGAGGGCACGCTGCGCTATGCTGGATGAGTCGCTCATGCATCTCAAGACCTAATTCCATTCTTAGACAGAAAAAAAAAACAAAAAAAAAAAACGTGAATCTAGAGTGAACTGGTGTTTCAAAAACTTCCTGTTTCTTAAATGTGCTGTTAAATAAAAAGAGTTCATTCACTGTTATCAGTGAGAGCACTCATCTGAGGCTGCAACTATAATGTGCAAGCATGATATCTGAGATAAAAAAAATAAGAGAAATCCTGAAGGCAAATGAAAAACCCAAGAGGATTACACAGTCACATTAAGCTTCCATCTCATGTAAGACCAACAGGGGTTACGCTTTAGAAGACCCAAGAGCTCACTGCTCCCCTCTGAACACTGCAGAACATGCAGAAAAATCATTTATTATACACGGCGGCTTAAAGGGTTAGTTTAAGTGGCCTTTTCTTCGGGACAAGCGGCGCGAATACAATGCAAAAAGCCGAGGCGCAATTCTGAGGTCGCCAGGCCAGACGCTCTCCTCGCCACAGCCGTGCCTTTGAGATTGGAGACAAGAACCCCCCTGCGAAGTCCGATTCGATTCGATTTGATTCAGGGTGAGCTTAAACAGGAAAAAGCTGTCGAACGATCCGGATTCTAACCGCCTAGAACGCCATTTTCTGGCAAAAAAAGAGTCACGTTATCGACGCTGTGCACAGAGCTCGCAGTGTTTTTTTGCATTACTAGCGCGATGAGTTCCGATGAGTCGTCCAAGAGTGCGAAGTTATGTAAGTGACATACTTAACATAGATATGCACATAGCTTAAGTTGAAGAAGTAAGTATTTTAACCAACAGCGTTTTCCCACACCTAACCTCGGGCGAGAATTGAGAGATCCCGTGAGAGTCCAGGCCTGCGTATTCAGAGCTGCCAAATCTCTGGGTGACAGATTTTCACCCTCAAACAGTGCATAACCCAAACCCTGACTCCAATTTAATATGTTTGTGTGCTGAACCCGAACCAGGCAACTTGTCAGGACACTTGTGGCCTACAGACGCAGACCAGAGACACAAAAAAGGCCCTGAAAGAAGTCAACGAAGCAAAGGATCCGTCTGATAATAGCCGATTGTGTTTTTTTTAGGGAAATCAACAGCTCCCAAAAATACGCCTATTTCTGTGACTTACACAAGTGCTGGCTTTGTCCTCTGGAGGCTGCTGACCGCCCCTGGACACAGACTGCTATTCAGACTGCTAACACACACACACACACACACAAGAAGTGCCTCCAGGTCGCACTTGATTCCATCAGTGAGGTGTACAGCCCTGCACTTCGAATGTCCTGCTTGTCCTCATTGCAAACAACACACACACGAACACACACACTGGCTTTACGTACCACCCCAGGACGCCCAGGGAAGGCATGCCACCAATGTAACACATGCCCACAGCCTAGTGCCTTGGAGGGCTGCCTAAATAGTCTCTATGAGCCCACACCAGCGCAAATATGCTGTGAGCGCCTTCAGATTCAGATCAGAGAGTGAGTCACCGAGCGCGCGTGTGTGTGTGTGTGTGTGTGTGTGTGTGTGTGTGTGTGCGAGGGAGCGCAGGAGGAAGCGAATGAGCCTCAAAGGGAAAGGATTGATCCACATTCTCAGCCGCAGCCTCAAAATTCACCACCGCTGGAATTACGGAATGCACGGAGGCTTATCACTCTGGATCCCTGTTGTAAACGAGGATGGATTATAATCTAGCGCACTGGGGGGGTGGGCGGACAGAGTGAGTTCAAGGCCAGTTTAGATCTACTGGATAATATTGCCACTTTTTTTGACACACTCACTGTGTACCGTCTGTCTAAAGAGGTCCTCTGTAGTCCCCAAACACTACTTACTACTACCAGTTGATTACATCTTTAAAATATGGCCATATATACCATCAAAATACGAACCAATCTATATCTGGATAAAACGACAAAAACTTAAAGATGTGAGATGAATTGCCACCAGCAAGTATTAAAACACACTATTATCACAAAGGCTGAGACTTAATGAATGAACATTCTGCAATCAAGTTAAACAAAGTGATAATAAAATCAACAGCGAAATCACTCACAGGCACTTTGGTAATGGCGTTGTTTCAAATCGCAATTCAGCCCAAACGGCATGGCAGACCTTGGTAGGACAAAAAAGAACTCTATTGAGTAAAGATGGAAGATTCAAGAAGCAGCAAAAACAATCAAATAGTATCCAGATTAGATAACAGCTTTAGTTTTTAAATGCAGGTGATTAGGGAACAAATTTTTTTTTTTTAAATGTTACTCAAAATCCAAGATGGCGGCTCTGCACACACCACTGTGGAGGCAGCGGAATTATTACATTCATCGCGTTTTTCAGCACTTCTGTCGGACACGTTGCTTCGTTGTTTGTGCTTGCAAAAGAAAGCGGGATAGGTTATCGGCTAGTATTGCTCATGATGGCTAATAATGGCTAACGTGACTCGAACTGGTTCGAACAGTCAGCTCAGGTGTGATTTAATTCCCAGCACCTGTCAGTAAGTGTTGACAGTTCAAACTTGCCGTTCAGACTGCCTTTAACAGAAAAATTAACAGCGCTTATCTTTCCTAATGTTACCAAAATTGGCCATATCCTGGCAATCGACCCCTGTCATCAAGCAAACGATGACAAAAGGCTGGTATGATTTATCCTCTGGCGACCACGCACATCTAAACCAAATTTCAATTTCACAATCGGTGGAGTAGCTGTATGTTGTCTTGCTCTGGGCCAAAGCGTTGGATGGACAGACGGACTAATCAACCTTTGCATCCTTCAGCCCTGCCACTAATGAGGCAAAAATAGCTCAGTCGCTGAACTGTTGTCAGAAATCACGTGATCTGTGTTTCCTCCAGCCGTGGCTCCGAGCTCCACCGAATCCTACAATAGAAGTGCTGATTATGTCTTGAGACTCCTCGTCGGTGACGCTGCAGATAAAAACGCAGCAGTGTTACGCGTGACTGCCTGATCTCCTCTCCACGTTGAAGAGAAGAATGTGAGGCGGCTGAAAGCGAATAAAAGAATGAGGCGGCATTTGTCTGTCTGATGCTTCAACTGGCCTCAGGCCTCCGTCGCAGCTCATGGTCGGCTTGTCGTCAGCTGATGACATAACGTCAGCTAATGAAAGGACTTACAGAAGGAGGCGAGGAGGATCTCAACTATCATTTCAGCTGTGATAATGAGATAAATTAGAGGCGACTGAGTCCAATCTGTGAGCGCGGACATTTACCAGACAGCTGCATGACACAGCAAACTGAATCTCGGTAAATCCGTCTACTGCCAGATGAGCCGCACATCTGTGCGGTATGACACCTGCCAGACCGCCAATAATCCGCCAACCCCGCCATGCTGGACTGGCTGAATAACGGGGTCTGGATGTTCATAGGTGGATGTTGTAAAAAAATAAAATAAATAAATAAAAAAAAAGATGTTAATGATGAATCATCATCAAAAGGCCCAATTCTTTCATTTTTATTGACAGTACAGATGTTGATCACAGCTGGAATCATAGGTCTGTTGCTTGACAGAAGACTGTTTTATGTGTACTATATCATATTTTGTTATCCTAGACTAATCTTAAAGTGGGTTACATATATAAAAGAATCAAGTTGGATGCTTGCGCCTCGGACAAGTGGTGAATTTGGACAGGCTGCCTGTAAATGGACTGAATCACAGATGATGCAACACTTGAATGTCTCCTCCCACAGGCTGAAACTTTGAATCTACTAATTGTTGTCTGTGCCTGGTAGCCTGATTCTGTGCGCCTTGAGCTCTTTTGTCTTTTTTTGTTTGACTGGTTATGTATTTCCGCTGGATTTCTATCAAACATTACATTTACTAAGAGGTCAGTTTGTGGGCGAGACAGATAATTAGTCAGCCGTCACGCACTCAGTAGTTTAAAAACTTACCTTAACTTACCAATCTGGATGCAACATGGTTTAGATCTCATCATTTAACACCACAGCTAAATATATCCTTATCATGTTCTTTTTTATAGCCTATAAACTCTTGGCTGACTCAGCCGAGGGTTTGGGCTCAATTAGCTTTTCTAATTTAACTCCAATGACATAACTATGTTCCTTTAAAAAAAAAAATCAATAAGTGTAATAATCAGTCAAATGGGAAGCACATTTAGTTACCCAAATACGATGAATAATAATATGTAAAGCATGGAGGAAAAAAAGGCACATTTCTTAAGGCTGTATAATATCATAAAACCCCTTTATCCTACAGATCTGACACATTAGCCTTAGCATTGATGACTGAATAAATTACTGCAAAAAAAAAAAAAAAAAACAGTCAACAGACAAAAATGTAATCAAGTATCCTTGTCTATATAACAATATTCTTTGTGATCTGATTACATAATGGCTAATGTGTCTTGCTTCAGATATGCAACCAAGGGGTTCATGGGAATTGTGTCCTTAATATCGCTGGTGTAAGAGAGGTTGTGAAGAATCTGTATGCTCTCAGCTGTTTACAGTATTCATCAAGGTTATTCTGGCAGTGACATGATGGATAAAATCAAAGCATAGAAACCTTTAAAGAATATTTCTTGCATGTTTTCTGAATGTTCGTGTTTCTACGGGCTGTGTGTGTGTGGCCAACAGCCAGTGTTACTGCCCCTCATTCTGGAGCATCTGTTCCGCTGGGGAAAATGCTTAGTCATGTCCTGCAAGGTGAAGGCAGAGACTCAGGGCAGACGCTGGGCGTTGTGACTGCAGAGGAGGAAACTAAGTACCGTCGAGCACTTCGACACGACTGTGACCCTGCTGCTGCTCCAGAGCCCGACAATCTCGACCCAGCCTCGGTTCGTGTCATACTGCTTCAGATACATATGAGGCATGCACAGGCATGAGTTGTGTTCTATTTTATTTTTTGCTTTGTTTTTTTTTTTTGCATTTGCTGCATAGTTTTGAGATAAATTGCTCTTCTTTTTTCATCACTTCATTCTTTGTTCGAATGGAGACAAAGCGCACTGTAGCAGAGCGAGATCTCAGTGACGTCACTTCGGGTGACGCGTCACACAACCACCATGACCTCCAAAACCAAAGCGCCCTAATTCTGCTACTACTTCACTCGTCCAACTTGTTTCAGATCTCCGCTCCAGCGAGCATTAATTTCTGGTTGCCACAGTAACAACAGACTGTCTTATCATTTCAATTTAAATAATCACTTGCCATGAAATCACTTTTTGGGGCGTGTCAACACCTGGTAATGGAATAAAATTTGTACCATGCTTTTCATTTTATCATGGTTATTCGTTGAATTACTTGTTTTGTTTTCACATGTCTAATTAAGTTTTGAATTAAAGGGGCAACTGTGGCTTATGGGTAGATGCCACATTAGTGTCTTGTTATCGGAAGGTCGCTGGTTCCGATTCCCCGGGTATGCATGTCGAAGTATCTTTGGGCAAGATACCGAACCCCAAACTGCTTCTGATGTGCTGGTCGGCACCTTGCATGGCAGCCACTGCCATCAGTGTGTGAATGTATGTATGAATTACTGTCACTTTGGACAAAGGCATCTGCTAAATGCCGTAAATGTAAATTTGCATTCATTCATTCATACTATTTCAGCAGTTTAACAGGCAAAAGCGCTAACGTCGGCAAGCTGCACACATGAGTTAGCCTTACATGCTAGCTCCCAATTGGAAACATCAACATATATGCATGTAGATGCCACATTAGCAACTTCGGTTTGCAGCTGTGAATTGTCAGTGTCACCACAAACCACAAAGAAATGTTAAAAGTGCTCTTTAAAAATTAGATTTAAAAAAGAAAATGTAGCCAACACACAATTTGGACATTTGGTTAGGGGAAGTTCACCCAAAATGTTGCTAATGAAGCTTTACTGCCGTAAAAAACACAAACAGCTATCGCACCCGAAAAACTCTGCAGGACATCATCCAAGGTCGAACAAGAACGAATGAGGTTGTAGCACGATCCCTGTGTTTCCAGATCTCAACAAATACTTTGGATGAGTGCAATGTTATAATCAGGAGCCACAAACTACAATAACAAAAAACCTGATTCTTATGAACCAGAATGATCCTTTAAATTTGCATTTCAGGGTCAATTTTCTGCCACTTTCTCAATTAAATGTAAATCTGACTGCTCTGAGATTTGAACCGGCAAATGTCGATCCACGCCTCTCACTGGGGCTACCGCATTAACATCCTTTCATTGATCCCTCAGAGCCGTCTGCATCTCTTTCTGTTTACATCCACGTCTCTCTCTCTCCCTGAGAGTCACGCTGCAACAGACAGATTTTGTCTCACAAGCTGACCTTGGCTGAGACAGGAAAAAGCGAGTGGCAGATGTCCTCCTCTACAGGAGAACACGAGGTGGCAAACTGATCTCCACCCCCCTCTTACAGCACTGTCCGTCATAACAGCCTCACACTCCCAATGCCATGTTAATCACTGTACTTTCACACACCCGGAGATGAATATCCCGGAGGCTGCGACGGCTACCGACAGGAACTCACTTTTGTTTTAGGCCAGAGCTTTTTGAGGTGAAACGGAGGGAAGAAGCTCATTTGTTCTTCATGGCAGCGTCGCCTCGAGGAAATCGTAGACTTCCTCAGTGGCTCCTGAGTTTACAATGTGTGTGTGTGTGTAGGTTTAAAGTCTATGTCTCTACGGATTTTACGTGATTACAGTTCAGACTGAATGGTGACAATGGCACCACTGTGATCTGAAAGCACTTTTTTCCTTGACCGGATCTCAACTTTTGTGGTGGCAAAAATCTCTGAGCGATACAAAAATAAAAACATCATCCGGCAGGCCCTGCATGGTCACACACCTTAAATATTTGATTATGAGGCTCCTGCACTACACGGTCCTGGTCTCGGTTATGCATGAGCTCTATTAACGGACTGAAAGGCTTTTCGCATGTTTACCTTTTCTTGCTGATGAACCAATCGTGACGTAAAAACTGCTGATTTTCCAACTATTTCTGCACATCCTATATCAGCTTGATGCATAGCCTATGACATAAACGTATGGTAGCCACTCCCTTAGCATGGTAAAATAAAAATGTGTGTGTGTAAATGACAGATTGCAACATGCACACTGCTTTAGTGGTTCTTTTTGAATGCTTACAGGAAATACTGCGACTGTGGCTGAATGGAAAACACCGGCTAATAGACAACAGGCCCGACATGACAGAGTGTCTCAGCCGTAGAGTCTGACAGTCGGCAGCCCTGCCTCTCAGCCTTCTCTTGTGGAGCGACTGTTCACAGGCAAGCAGGTGAGCGCCAAGGATGGACGCAACGCGCTGTAAAGCCATCTATCCAAAGGTTTCAGCGAGTCAAACTGTAACACAGGTTACAGGTTCTGGCATTTCACAAGCAAAAGTGTTGAGAGGATCGTATCAAGGCAAAGTCGTTTCACACTTAAACGCAAGTAGTGAAGGAGTTAATAACAGGCCGTGGAGTGTGGAGAATTGCTGTCACACGAGATCTCAGCAGAGATGTGATTTGATTGTTTATGACAGATGAAGGCTCAGCTTCCACTAATAGACTTATAAATGACTAATGAACAAATATGAGGAAAAATACTTCTGGTTCTACGTCAGCTATATATCACTTCATGACGGCAAAGGAAAAAAAACTTATATTGGTTTCAGCATTAGAAGGACTTAATCATTGTGGAAAACCCTAACCAGAGATCATAGTGGCCACTGGGGAAACTTGGAAGCAAGGCTAAGCGCCACCATTGTTTCCTGATCAATAATACACCGGTTGGCAAACTACGGCAGCTTAGATGATAGCAACCTGGAACATGCAAGCTTGTTAGCCACCGGTTAGCAAGTGAGCTAGCTTGGTCGCTAACCAATCAATAAATGAACGCTGTTCATTTGACTTGCGTTTTGCAACTGAGTGGATCAGTAGGGCAGGGCAATGGTTTCCTTGACATAAAAAAAATCTCCCCTACAGTCCATCATAAATGTGAATCTTTTAACCTTTTAACCCCAATTAGGGGACCTTGGGGTTTTTAACCCTAACCCTAACCATGCAGAACAACCACAGAGCCACTATTGCACTAATTATGAAAGAATATAGTCATATTTTACATCAAATTAAACAGCAGAAGCTGGGCTACAATATGTAAATGTGTATGATCCAAACACAGCCCAAACACTACTCAAATAAACAACTAAACATCAAACTTCGTGAATCACCCTAACCTTGGAAAACTGGCTTCGGGCTTAAAGGGTTAAGCTACAAGCTAATTTTCTAGGGTCGGGGTTAAGGGTTAAAACAGCGGACAAAAATAAATCTCACAACATTTTTGACCAAATACCTCGACATCGATATAGTAAATCTGAAAAATTGCGACCAAATTCTCGTAAGTGCATTGGTTCATAGTGTGGGTAGTAGTGACCTTGTGGTGAGGTCACTACAATGAGTATGGGATTATAGGCCTCATATTTCATGCCAGAACAGATAACAGGCTCCTTTAAACAAGGCACAAAAGTCGTCAAGCCATAATTCTATGTTTCCCAAACACAGACAGTACTTTATTATAATGTACATTGACATATTTCACGCATAAAAGGGCAGATACTCTACACATCCACATGTTGTGTGCAGAGTCGTGTCACCACACTTCATCACACTTCATTCCTCACAGACCTTCCGATGCACCCTTACCGAGGTTTGAGATCACGCAGTCTCATATCCCTTTTCCACTGGTCAAAAATCCCACTTAAACCCACTGCTTTTCGATCGTTCCTTTGAGTGCGGTGGGAATGGGGCAAGTCTGCATTAACATCCAGGTCAGCTGATTCTGCGGTAGACCCGGGTTTTTATCACCTGGACTCGGCTTTGATCTGAACATAAGACCCGGGTGAACGCGCGAAATTCCCCCGCACGAAGTGATGACGCGTTATGTGGAAGGAAGCTCAGATGCGGTCGACTCAAGGACGTTTTATTACTGGACACAGTGTTGGAGACAGAGCCCCGTTCATTTCTTATGAAAGCCGCTCAGTTGTGTTTTGAAGCCAGAAAAGCTCAACGTCCGAAACGAGTCATTTCACGGGGGGCTGTGGCATTTATCCACCCTTTTACAGCCCCGTCTTTCACAATGTTAGTTTATGGTGCCTAAGCGAACATTGGAATACTTTTTGGGCCCCAGTGCATCACGTGACGATGTAGTTACACAATCTGCCACTTTGAAAATTGGCTTGGTTGGCTCCACTTCTTGTGGGCTCTCTCTATTGATGTTCTTCTGTTGTTGATTAGGGCTCTCAGTCATCCAGGTCATGGTAATTCTAACCCCTGCGTTCCACAAAATTCGTGTTCTAGGTTTCACCCTAGTCTACATGTGTGCTTCCAGTGGCTCCGCTGCGTTGCAAGGCTACTCCGCTGCAGCCCCAGCAGTCCGGACCCTGACGCAGCAGATACGCGGGGCTTTTTAATTCTGCCGGATGCTGAAGCAAGGCACATCAATTCAGTCGAATTCAGCACAGAGCAGTAGCAATAGAGTCACGCGCCGAAACATCACGCGTAACATCCAGTTAATTTTCACAATAAAACACTCCGCGTTGACTCCAGCAGACAAATCCAAGCTTCCCCTTCGAATCCTTCGGTTGGGAACACTTCTTGCACACAAACTCCTCCTCCTGAGGACATTTCACCTCTCATCCAAGAGACCTCTTCAGTTCTAACTACCAAGAGTCCAGTTACCCTATGACACAGCAGAATTTTCTCTTCGGGTTACAACTGACACTTCAGATAAATTAAAAAAAAAATCACAGATTGGCTGCTTTGCCTGTGGGAATGGGGCGAATAGGCGATTTTTATCAGGTTGAACCGGCTAATTCGGTGGAATAAGCGGTGCAAGCTTTTACATCTGGCCTTCACTTTGCATTCCCGTCACTCCGGTCTTGCGCACGCATTAGAACATCAGAGCCGCCAGACTGGTGACACTGATACCGCCATACACCTGTTGTGAGCGCCTCAGCTTGGAGCAGGGTTCACCTCTGCACAGACAGCAACTCTCTCTCTCTGTCTCTGTCTAATACTATCTGAGAGCAGCACATGTTGGCCCTCCTGTGTTATGACTCATTCACAGGAACACCGTGCCAGCAGTTTGGCAGGCTGATGGAAAGGAAATAGAATCATTTAGACTTCAGCATACTCCAAGCAAGGCAGCACACTGTAAATACTGCTCTCGGCGAGAAATCATCTCTGTGTACACACACCATCACTGGCTCCGGATGAGCAGCAGTAACAGGATTAGTCAGGACAACTTCATGATCTTTCTACGGCCGTGTGAATGTCATATTCTGGGAAACGCCTTCCCAGCTGAAGCCCACTGTCTCCCTGTGAGACAACCCCATGCCCCGACACTTCAGGATCAGCGACGTGCAATAAAAAGAAAAAAAAAAAAACGTGCGTGTCAGTGGCGACCGCACGTCACGCCAGACTCGATTCAGAATCCCTCGCACGTTTTGCGTTTCCTCGGGCATCAGCAAATATACGTGCATGACATCGAGATGACGTAGAGGCTCACATACGTCTTCGGGTCTTATCTTAAATTCGGTGAGCGAAATGGCGTTCATTTCGATGCAATCCGAACTTTTACAGCGAGTCACACAGCTCGATAAAACCCTCAGTTTTAAGGGAGGAGGTAACTTGAGAAAACTACTTTAAATGAGGGTGTTATTTAAAAGATGAACAAATAAATAACAGCTGATTAATGTGTCAAACTCACGCCGAATTAAAGGGTAGTTTCTGCTGACTCAGACCGAGTCCGCAATCGCGCTCTTGCACGTATGAGTCTTCGCAGATGCCCGAGAAGGTGTTAAACTCACATGGTTTCAAATGAAGTTCGGCATGCTGTTGTTGTTTTTTTTTTTTTTCTCACACGTCCGCGTGAGTGGAACGTTAGCGGGGCATGCGATGCGAGGCGGGGCACGGACGCGTGTACCTGTCGTGTTGTGGCGGGCTCCTCGTTCCCGATGGGTGAAGGTGTCTCTCCTTCCAGCGATGCTGGGGTGACCGGAGAAGAAGCCATGTTCCGCCCCCCCCCGCCACCCGCGCCTCCTCTTAGTCACTCACTAACAGCTCCTGGTGTCACTTTCTGCTGTCCTCCAGCATTCAGCCCTGCTGCTGCTGCTGCTGCTGCTGCTGCGAGCGGACCGGCAACACCAATGGTTTCCTGTCCGAACACAGTGACTCTCTGTCCGGCTACACAGTGGAGTCACTGTCCCTCCTCCGGCCGGTGCTCGTATGCTCGCAGTCCGGTATTCCAGTCCAGGCAGATGACGTTTTTTTCCCCGGGTCCCTCACACACTTCTTCACACACACACGCTCTCTCGCTCTCTCTCTCGCTCTGTGTGTGTGTGCGTGTGTGTGTGTGTTTCTCTCCGTCTGCGCTCTCACCCTGTCTTTGACTTCACCCCAGCTCGCTCTGTGCCTCAGCCTAAGTAGAGAGGCGAGACTCTTATTTCGGACGACATCTCTCTCCTCTCTTTTGTGCGCGTGTTTTTGTGTGTGTGAATCCGGGTTGCTCCACTTCCTTCCAGCAGCACACTCTCTGGTGTAAGCCAGTGTTTTTGTTGTTGTTGTTGTTGTTGTTGTTGTTGTTGTTTGTGGGTTTTTGTTTTTTGTTTTTTTTTTTCATTTTAGCTCGTGCGTTTCGCTGGAACTGCCATGACAAGGAACACCGATTCCATGTTGTCAACACAGTTTGCTTCCCACAAGCCACTTGATAATGCAGTGTTGCACAGTTTGCGCAAGTGCAAAATCATTGTCAAGTTAAATGTGCCTAATGTTGTGCTTTAAGGGGTGGGGGTGAATTAAGAACTGTGTCAGATGCCAGCAGTAAACACACACACACACACACACACACACACACACACACACACACACACACACATTCATTGCAGCATCATCATCAACCTCTTGCTTCTACTTTGCAATGTGATGTACTAACGACATGATCCCCTGCACTTTGCCTACACACACACAAAAAAAAACAAGGTGTCCCCCATCTCATCATACACCTGCCTTTTATCACTATGCATGCATGGGGCTTATGGGGGATGGTGGCTTGTCTCGGGGGGTTGGGGTACCAAGGGGGAAGAGGGGAGCCTCAGCCATATGATTTGTGTGTGTGGGGGGTGGGGGGGTGTCCTGAGATGAAGACGGACTGTGGGGGGCAGCTGTTTCTAGATGATTGTTTGAACTGGTTAAGGGCAGTGACATTGACTGCCCCTCTGGGTGACCCCCAGCTCAGAGACACAACAGAGGAAGGGGAGAGGGGCTTCCTTTTTACAGCCCCGATGTGGGAGAGGCGATGTGAGAGGATTTGTTTAAGAAGTACCATGCTGGCTCTGATTAAAAAAAAAACAAAAAAACAAAACTGATTGCTTGGTAGCTTTGCAATCCATAACCCTCACCCCGAATTAGTGAAGAAAACGGTCAGCTGGAAATGAAAAGGATGAGTTCACCCAAAAATGAAAACGCAGACATTATCTTTTCGCACAAAACAGCAGCAATAACACACAAAATGGCTCCACGCAGCTCGTACTTTAACCCTCAACATGAAGTCAAGCTATTTCAGCCACTTCTGACTTCTATCCTTTACGTTGTCAAAGTCAAATAAAGAATCTATGGATTCATTGTCATTGTTAAAACATTTTGCCTCTTTAACATAAAAGGTCACACAAGGCCATGTTCGGACAGAAAACACTTCTGTGTGGGGGAAAAAAAAAAACCTGCAGCCTCATCTTGATTGACTTCATATTCATGGATCTCCTGAATCATGCTTCATTTGTTTGCACTGGTACCTGTAACAATATGTGCCTAAACCGCTTGCTTTTTCTGATATTACCTCTTGCTTGCTGCTAAATGCTCAATAGTGTTCACCAGCTAACTTATTTTGTCCGTGTTTTGGTGCTGGGTCGGTGGTGTACGGTGGGTTTATCAGAGTCGTTTTCACTGAAAACAGCCGCCTGATGCTGGTAGAGGGTTGGATGAAAGCAGTGAGAGTGATCTGACCTGATAAAGCTGCAGAAAGTAGAACCAAAACATTGAGCTAAAAGATGTCAAACTGAGTGGGGCAGTCAGCTGTTTAGGTTTCCCACCCCTTTGATCACATGCACATTGATCCATTCATGATATGAATATATTGATCAGTGCACCTTATTATGACATAGCAATAAATAGGGTTAATTGTACGCTGAAACATATAGACATATACAGTATCCTCTATAATGTAGCGTGTAGTGACATGATAAGACCAAAATATCTTTTTCTACTCCTTTGTACTAATAGATGAATAAATATTTCAGTCACATATAGAACAAACAAAAACTTATAGGCTCTGCTGTATTAAACCCACAGAGCCTATAATAATATGATCATGTCGGTTTTGATGTATTCTTTGTAAAACAACAACAAAGACACACTTTGCTTTGTAACATGGATTGTAACACGTTAAGTGACATGACTGTACTAATATGTTAATGAAATATCATTAGTAACATTAGTGCATTAACGCTAAAAGGGATATATTACTGTAACGCGTCACCCCCGACAGTGTTTACTTCTGTCCCATAATGGCAGCTACTGTGGCCACTGTGCATGGTTTACATGGTACCTGGTTTGGATGACATATGACTGCTAACACGATCGCCATCCATCCTCTGCCTACTATGAGGAAAAACTGAAGGATGCTGCAGTGAAGCATACCAATACCTGTGCTGCGAATGTACAAATCTGTGGAACAACAGATCATCCCCTTCACCTTGAGCTGACCTCAAAACTGTAAGAGCTCAGGGGCAGACGCATGTACCTTTTGCTGCCGCCCTTCCACATGGTGGTGGGTGGGGTTTCTGATTCAGTTAGCGACTCGACCTGCAGCAGACAAACGAAAGCTCCCATGGTAAATCAAGGGGAAGACAGATGACGTGATATCTCTGAGTGGAGGAGGAAGTGGGTCCCAGAGGTTGCAAAACCTTGTTAATCAGAGATAGATGGACTGGACCAAGACTCCTCCTGGACGGCTACAGAATCATCCCGACAGATCATGTTAATCGCCAGTTCTTCTGTGTGTCTGAGTGCTGTGCAGGGTTAGTGTGTGTGCATGAGCCTACAGAAAGGGAGGCAGAGAGGTTATTTTAGAGTTGGGCAGGAATGACTCAGTTCACCTGTCAAAGAGCATCGAGGCTCCGTGAAAACCCCCAGCAATAGTGAACGAGGACTGCAGTGGCCCCAAGGGAGAAAACAAGAGTTCACTGTACTGTTTATGTGCGTTGAGGATGGGCCGCCTTATCACTTTGACTTGACACACTTAAAAAAGAAAAGAAGAAAAAAAAGTAATATTAAGCAGATAAAATGAAACCATCAAGACGTACACCCATTCTGAGTCTCACCCTTTCTCTCACCCAACAAGCCCGACCCCCCCTTTCCCATCGTCTCCATAGTCTTCTACCAATTTAGATAAACTATCTTTAAGTTAAACTGTGGCGTGGTCTTGTTAGTGAACCTCATATTATACCTTCAACCCAATAGGCTCATAGTCAGCAATGGTGGACTGTATGCGACAGGGCACCCGCTGGCACAAAGTCGTGATACATTTATATTGAAGAGAGGTCACTTCACAATGTTCTGTCCACTGGAAGGGCACCCTAGAGGGCACTTCATCATGTTTTATCTACCATTCTTATCCAGTGATGGTTGGCATCTCCCACAACAAGGTAGCTCACCATTCCCACAACAACATGACACACATACCGGACCTTTCATTTGTACAGTCGCAGTTTGGGTGGGTTTGCGCGAGAAAACCCCTTGATGCGGTAGAGGGAAACATTGTGGTTGGCGTCAAAATATGCTAAGTTACATATGTACGTGGCATTACATAACTGGGTTAGTAAGTTAAAAGAACTCACTGTTGACTTCTGGTTTCACACTGGACATGAACAGCACTCCTAGCAACAAATATCAATATGTGTCATAAAAACCTGCTTTAACAAAAAAAAAAAAGTCAGCACAGTATTTTCCCAAACTACATAGTGAACCCTTTAATCCGGCCATGAAAGGTGCAGTGTTTACTCCAAACAGAAGCAAAACCCTGCCATCTAAGTTCAGCATTAAAACCTGCTGTTACCACTTTACAGACCGCAGTGGGTCACATGTGCCAACATGTATACATACGCCACAGATAAATGGCGACAGACGTGTTTTGGGGGGCTCCAGCAGTACCTGGGGTAAAGCAGGTGTGAATCAGTGACTTGTTTGTCTCTGCATGACCAAACATGATGTCCCCTGTGGCAAAGCCGCCACCTGTAACCTCCAAGGATGTCGGCTACGATATCTGTCTGCTGCCGACAACAACTAAAGACAGCTGGGGCATTATATAAACATGCAGGGTCCAGTGTGGGGTCTCGCATCATTTCGCTTGAAAAAAACTCCTTCAAGTGGCTCTTCTGTGCACGTCTGCAGGGAAAGTGAATAATTGCGGCGCTGGTGTGACGCCATCCTCTATCTGAGTCACAGCGTTTAATAGACTGAGGGGCTGAGATATCCCTGCTTTGCTTTGCTATCTCCCTCTCTGATCTGCTAATGCATTGAAGGGATTTGATGGATTTTTTTTCGTGTCACTAAAAATATGCAGAGTCTATAAACCCTGAGGAGAAATCAGTTGTACACAATATCATCGATCAAAGCCGCCACAGCATGAGACAGAATTAGCAGAAGATGCTACATGGGTGTTGACATGATCTGGACATACTGTTCAGTCGCCATGATATCTCTGCTGTCCTCACAGACCTTCATTGATGTGCCTTAAAGCCCTCCCACAATCTTCGACCAGCCAATCACGACCTGCGACCAAAACCCAGCCCCTTACGAAGTGTCTGTGCGCGTGTGTGTGTCTACTGTAACTGCTAAGGTCACACAGTGTGTTGGCAGCAGAGGCTGAGTGGAAAGATGTCTTTGAGTAACAGAAACAGACTGAGCTGTCAATCACTCCTGTCACCTTGGTGCCTGGAGCAGCTCTGACATTGACACACAGGACAATGGGTTTAAACTGTGGCCCACCCCACACATATACATACATACATACATACATACATACATACATTAAGCCTTTATATTAACTCTTATTTATGGTCCCATGAATGTTATGAACAGTCAGGTAGACTACAAGCTGGTTTGACACGGCATTAGTCCATTCGAAACATCAGCTAAGCTCAGAAAAGCACTAGGACTGTTTAAAGACAAACATTGGAAACTAATTAAATTCATGTTTACATCCTGTCATCAGCCATGGGGTCAAGTTCACTGATGATCAACGTGTGAAATATTACAGCTAGGAAAACACTCAGCTGACCGTCAACCAACATGTTAACACTGATGTTACTCAGAACAAGAGGGAGTATGGGTTTAATAAGGTATCAATTAATAATATATTCACAATAATATGTATGACACTATCCCTTTGCGGTTTACTATCCCTTTTTTGTTTGTTTATGTGACATCAGAGCAGGGAGGATGTGGGCGCATGACATGATCCACAGGACGCAAAAATACGGTGAATATTATCGCCTAGGCCAGGAAAACGCTAAAAGAGCGGCAGTGACATCGTCAGCGCCATTCTGCCAAGTTGAGAGGTTTTCAACAGGAAGTTCTCGGAGCGGCCACGCAAAAAAGGCAGGAGCTCGTAAAAGAACGCGTTGGGTGATGCACCTTTTCTCTGGGCGGCCACCTGCTGCCACCGACGCTCCTCATGGGAAACAATTGAAAAAAGAAAATTGGCCTTATAAAGCATGTCTAAGTGCTATATAAATACTGTGAGAGTATCAAAAGACTCAATCCACAGAAAAATACACACAGCATGTACTCAGAAACTTTGCCTTTAAACGAGCCGTCGGGACTTCTGTAACGTGTGACGTCACGGCTGTACAGTCACCGCCCTCAGCCACACCCCCCGTCATAGCCATATTTGCATATACACCAATCAAGCTGATGTGGAAAACACTGTGGAGTATGCCTGCTCATGCCTGTGAGGGCTGGCCAATCAAGGGAGACTAAGCTTTTCTGGAGGGGAGGGCCTTAAAGAGACAGGCATTTAAACTTCGCATTCAGATGGAGGTTGAATTGAGGTGCTGCAGCAATGGACAGTATGAGAAAAATAATATGTTCTATATATAGAATATTAGTATGAACCTGAAAATAAGAAAAATATGGAACCTTTAAGTATCCAGATCTGTTTGATATGTTTATGACCAGCCATTTAGCTAGCATGTAGTGCTGATATTTCTTGTGAGTGATTATATTCCAAAACCCTGATCACTCTGCAACAGTGACTCCAAACGAGATATGTGCACACTAGGGTGTTGGTTTGGCTGATGAGTTGTATAGAATAATTAAAGAACATTATGATCTAACAAAATATACACACATATGTGTTGTAAAAGGAAAATAAACACAATTGTGAGGCTGATGTTTACAATATTTACTGTAACAATGAACTAACTCAGGCTACTTGTCACTGGGTTAAACGCTGATCCATACTGTGAAAAAAGCAGGATAAAGCCTTTCATCCTGTATGTAATCTGATATTACCTCAAGTGATGTTGCATTGTGGGTAATGTAGGCACCTGCAAGCAGAAAAAAACCAGTCCACTGGTCTACCATTAACACTCCTATATCACTGCTGGACTCCTTATGAACAGTTTGAAAATAACTGATCTAAACTGATACAGCAGAGCGGAGAAATCACATTTTTATTCCACATATTTTTCTTCCGTATGATGTGCGTTATGTCGTCATCTATAAGCGATAAGAGGTGAACAAAAATGGAGGCAACAGCAAGTGTGACTGTTTTTTCGTGATTAGGACTGTTGCAGGTGTCATGGAGCCGAGCCCCATTCAGATGACAGAGTTGAAAAGAAGTTTAAAGAAATCCAAACAGCGGCGGCCACAGCAACTCACATGTTGCAATCGGCAGTAGGCTGCTGAAAACATTTAATCAAATCTCATTTAGAAGTCTGGTGTGGCCTGTGAAACGTCCCTCTGATGATGCATTCAGAGGGAAACATATGAAAACTGCTTACATTTTATCTTATGGCTGCAGCTGCAGCACCATCTACTGGACATTTCACTAAACTGCAGTAGGACTTTCAGCAACCATCAACAGTGCAGCTCCTCTGTGGCTGAGATTCTTGAACAGTAGTTTATCAAACTGACTCACAAATGTGAATTTGGTGCGTAAAAAATACTGAACTTAAACGGCACACTTGCTTTGTCTCCCAACTATTCAAATCCGTCTGCGGAGTTTAAGTATAGTTTTAGTTTTAGCAATCCACGGCCCTTAAATTGAAGGGGCACCCTGGGCTGCAGCCTGTGCATGAATCTGCTCAATCCAGGGACTGATGAAAGCCTGATGAGCCTCATGTTGGGTACATGATCCCCTCTGAGCCAAATGTATATTCTTTTTTTTTTTTTTTTTTTTTTTTAAATCAAGACTCTGAGTCTGTATCATCAAAAAAGATGATGAATTGCTGATTTGATCTTGAAAGGTCCTATTGCAGCTCATTAAAATGTCCAATGTCCAATACAGATAAATAGGCAAATAAATTGTTGTTAATAATATTACTGCAATACAACTTTCTACAACCTGTCATGTCTTCATCTTCAAAGGCGGTTAAGTGCACATATACGGAATAGTTGAAATATTGTTAATCATTACTTTCAACTTCCTGTCTTTAATTACTTTTTTTTTTTTTTTTTTTAATGTGCCTTTTCCCTTTTCTTATGAAAACGTTGCCAGTGAGGAGAAGCTTTTATTGTGGAATGAAACTCGGCGGAAGTGTGGTTGTTGTTGCTGCTGGCGGCGGAAGCCCGTGTATCTGAGTGAGGTAGGTTAGGTCAGTGACAGAGTGTAGTCAGTTACCACTCGACCGTGCCCTGCGGTGACTCCTCTGCTGCAGACAAAAGTAAGTTATTAAAACCCCTCCGAGGTCGACTCAACTGTCTCATTAGCTGTGTGCCAGTAACGTGGCGTAGTTAGCTCACGTAGGAGAACCCCGCTCTGCTGCTGTCATGCAAAAATAGTTGAGCCGTAAGCTAGCCGCGGTAACTTCGGCTGTCACGCTCAAAACTGCTACGCTTTTTTTGCCAAGTCATGCTCATGTGAAATGGGGAAAGCTACCGGTAGTCTTTATTCGACTGTTCCCCTCTATTTGTGTCCTCACCAAAAACGTATGCATTTGTAAATATTGAAGTTTGACCACATAGCTAATGCTAACTTACGTCAGAGGGCCATTTAAGGGTTGGGAACGGAGCATTAGGGAAATATGAATGAAGCAAGCGGGACAGGATTAAGTCTCATAACAGAGGTTAAAACACCGTAAGTAAAAGTATTAATAGCAACATGAGGGATTTATATATATATATATATATATATATATATATATATATATATATATATATATATATATATATATATTTGAGTCATAGAGATATATTGACTTTGTGCTTTGCAGCAGTACTTCAGCCTGCACTTTAACTTACCTGCCAAATATGTGGACATTCAGGATGGGACGGCCCCCTCAGGTGCTCTCTTTATCAGTTCACCTTTAACACAGATAACTTCTAGGAAGGAACCAAGTGAATTCAGTGTCGTAGAGCAGGATTTGTCTAAAATCTTATTCAGTTTGTGTTCATTTTCAGGAAGTACAGCTTCTGAAACATGTAGCTTCATATCCGTCAAGCACATTTCACAGCGTAAAGTTTCATCAGATTGCTAGTGAGATTAAGTTATGTAAGGTTTGTAAATCATGAGCCAAGAGTTCAGTAACCTCTGGCTGTACCAGCGCACGTGGACTGCAACCTTAGAGGCTAATCCATTTCCGCACTGAATATGGAAAGACCTCTGCTTGTAGTTTGTGTGTTGTCTGTTTTCGCACTGTTGTGAGACACGACACAAGAATATTTGGTAAGTTTCATCCTTACTTCCCTGTCATTTATGTATTGTGTTAAATTGTGGTTGTTTTGGTTACATTTCTACTTTTAGATTAGGACTACCACATAGAGGAGGATGTCTGGGACTGTGAAAAATCCTTTTCAACATATAGTGGAGCCCCTGGACCCCAAGGACCCAAAGCACCAGTTTTACAATCTGTCTAAACTTGGAGATCCCAGATATGGTAACAACAGACATGAAACCTCTTTTCATAGTGTGAGTGGTGTAGCGTATACTCCAGAGAGGTTCACTGTTCATCTGTTCCTCAGACCGTTTGCCGTTCTCCATCCGGATCCTCCTGGAGTCCGCTGTCAGGAACTGTGATGAGTTTCTGGTGAAGCGCTCAGATGTGGAGAGCATCCTCAACTGGAAGGAGACACAGACTCAAACTGTGGAGGTGCCATTTAGACCAGCCCGAGTCATCCTCCAGGACTTCACGTATGTGGACACTTTTTAATAGTGATATCAAGCGTTACTTCATAAGTTGTCAATATTAGATGAAGCCCTGTAGTTAGTAGTAGTTAGTATGTTAGTAGTTATTGGTTATGATGCCCATTATAGATCATGGTGCTTCCTAGGCCTTAAATGATGGTACTGATTTCAGGCTTGATTCAGTGAAGTGAAGTGATGATGATGATGATGATGATGATGATGATGGTGGTGGTGGTGGTGCTAGGCTGACACACTCTGACTTATTGCAGTGGTGTCCCAGCTGTGGTAGACTTTGCTGCCATGCGGGATGCAGTGATGAAACTAGGTGGTGACCCAGAGAAGATTAATCCTGTTTGCCCCGCTGATCTCGTCATCGATCACTCCATCCAAGTGGACTTTAACAGGAAGTAAGACCAGGTTCATCATACTCTCTCCACCATGGCACCATCAGTCCATAGTTTCTGGAATACTCTCCACATCGATAATGTGTGATCATCACATCTGTTTGCTGAGGCTCAAACACTGTGTAATGCAGTTTAAACTCCCTGGCTCTTTTCCCTTTCAGGTCTGATAGCCTTCAGAAAAACCAGGACTTAGAGTTTGACCGCAACAGAGAGAGATTTCAGTTCTTAAAGGTATTCAGTTTGAACAAGCCCAGTGTATGTGGTGTTTTCGTGTTCAGATTTTTTTAACCCTTAAATATATTGTCTCTCCTCTCCAGTGGGGCTCTAAAGCCTTCAGAAACATGCGAATCATTCCTCCCGGCTCAGGGATCGTTCACCAGGTCAACCTGGAGTACTTGGCTAGAGTGGTATTTAAGTATGATGGGTTCTTCTACCCCGATAGCCTGGTGGGCACCGACTCACACACTACAATGATCGATGGACTGGGAGTCCTGGGCTGGGGTAAGAACAATGTCTCATGTACTGTATATCGGCTGCCCAGCGTTGGACGTTCATGTGTCTTTGGAGACAGTTCATAGTCATCAGTGAGTGTTTCAGTCAAAAAAAAGCTTAGGTTGTGCTCAGAGCCCAGCATGTTTTGATTAATGCATCGAACACCATTACTAAGCTGATCAGTCTTTCAGTAGGTTAACTTTAATACTGATAGGATGATCACTGTAGAACTGGGATGCTTACTGTGTCAGAGACATGACCAGAGATCAGAGGCATAGTTGACCTGGTCAGTAGCTTGGAATGTCATTAAGCATGGCTAAATGCTACACAGGGAACACACAAAACATTTCTCTGTGTATTGTGATGTTTCACTTGTGATCACTCTGTTTTGTCTTGTGCCCCAGTTTAAAACACAGTGATGATCCGCCTCGCATCCTGGTTGTTTACTGCGGTTAGGACCGGCATGCTAGTAGCCCAACAACATAGCAGCTTCTCCTTTCTGCAAACTGATGGGCGAGTTCAGCCAAAACGCCGGATTTGGTCTGAATACAGCTTTAGGAAGAGGTTGGGCTCTGAGAATCAGTGTCCAACAATCCACAGATGACCAGTGAGAACATATTAAGAAAAGCTTGGATTAAGCTTCCCAGGCGAGCCCCCACACATTCACAAAATAATTTATTTAAAAAATATATAATAAACGGGGCTGCTTTAGAAAACACTGGTTGCTGCAGCATGATGATTGAACATTAAGCACTAAAAAGTCCACTGCATTTTCCGTATACTCCACACAGACATCACTGGGTCTCAGTGAATAATCAACTTAACCAGTTATTGCTCTGCTGTATTATTGGGTGATCTTGCAAGGACATATTGTAAACACACACTGTAACAGACCTGTGTCATAAGGTCAATGTAGGCTGTGCCTCAGCCTCTCTGTCATTTTACAGTTTAAAATGTCCCAGAGCACTTTTGTATTTTCTGCCACTGACCAATTATCCAAACTAATCAGAAGCCCCAAAGTATGTTTTGAAAATGAAACTCTCTGCAATAGATCAAGTGCTGTATATATGTTTTTCCACGTCATGCATTTTTCTCCATGGCTACAACCCATAAGAAGCCTACTTCTCTTGTTTACAATTGGCAAACTAATATGCATTAATTTAGACCAGTTTATATGATGCAATAGTGGCATAATAATGTGCCAGAGGCCACACAATTTGGGGCTGGCTTGGCATGCCCCTGGATCCCCCTGTTGGCTACTTTTGCTGACTGCCTGCCTTCTCCACGTCCTTCTGGAAAGACCTGCCATGCAGGTCTGAGCAGGGCGTACTGAAGATGAAGGGATTTCATTGCAGCATTGTATTTGAATAAGAGAATATCCCTTTGCATCTGTTTTTGATCCCTTTTTATCACAAACACATGCATATTATCATTGAGGTCAGAACTCAGGGCTGCTGGTTCTCAGAACTCTTTTCTGCGATCTGAACTTCTTGTGCTCTGCTCTACAGTTGACAAATTGTCTAATTTTACACAGACAAACAGAGAGAAGCCTTATACTTGTCCTGTCTTTTATCACAAATATTGTACAGTTTCACAGTTCAACACTTAATCGTACGTTGTATGATACTGTACATTATGTTTTGGCAGCTTTAAGCACAAGAACATTTTAACACAACAATTCCCATAACACATTGCTGTCTGCTTATTTAATCTCTGAACGGTTCCTCAGGTGACTTTCCAAAAAACATGCTTTTAAAAAACGTGTATGGATTTGGTAATATGATTAGGTACACAGTGTTGGAGACGTTTATCCCTATCAGGCACTCCTAACATGAAAACATTAAATTGATCAAACATAATCAGTTTATTTGAATTGATCTCTAAGCTCTAATATGGATTGGTGGTGTAACCCTCTAGGTGTGGGTGGAATTGAAGCGGAGGCTGTAATGCTGGGACAGCCGATAAGCATGGTACTGCCTGAGGTGGTGGGATACAAGCTGAGTGGGACCCCACACAAGCTCATTACCTCCACTGACATCGTCCTCACTGTTACTAAGGTAACTAGAGTCACTTTTACATTTGAACGATTTACGAAGAGACCATTCACAGTATAATATTCAAAAACAAGCGGTATCCAGAGACTATTTGATTGTATCCAGTGTTAATGTCTTCCCCTTATGCTCTCAGCACCTCCGTCAGGTGGGTGTGGTGGGCAAGTTTGTGGAGTTCTTTGGCCCCGGTGTCGCTCAGCTGTCCATCGCAGACCGGGCCACCATTGCCAACATGTGTCCGGAGTACGGAGCCACGGCAGCTTTCTTCCCCGTGGACGACGTCAGCATCCAGTACCTGAAGCAGACAGGTGGGTTCTGAGCTGCAGAGAAAGAAAACTTAACAAACAGTACAGTACTGCTGCAGAGTAGATTTGCATTGTTCAATAACTGACTGGAGAGTTTCACTTAAATGGTAAATGTCATGTATATATGATTTATCACCAGGTACTACATTCAAGGTTTGTCTCTGTTTGTTTTGCAGGGCGAGATGCTGAAAAGTTGGCCTACATCACAGAGTACCTGAAGGCAGTGGGCATGTACAGAGACTACAACAGTGTCTCACAGGATCCAGATTTCACTCAGGTCAGGTTTTTGGGCACATGAAGTCAAAAGTGGCACAGTGCACATGCTGATTAGAGCAATCATAGCAGACCATTTTCTCTTCCGTCTTTGGCAGGAGGTTGTACTGCACCAACACTAAAATATAACCATGAAAATGAATAAATGATTAATTTAATCAAAAGACTTCCAGCAGTTTCAGTTGTAAATGTTGATGCAAAAAAGAATGGCTTACCAAGTTGTGTGTGTGCACAGGCAGATCGTAAGTGCAGCAAAGAAATGTAATGTTAACCACCTTTCTCTCCCTCAGGTTGTAGAGCTGGATCTGGATACAGTGGTTCCATGCTGCAGTGGTCCCAAAAGACCCCAGGACAGAATCGCAGTGTCCGACATGAAAAATGACTTTGAAACCTGCTTGGGAGCAAAGGTGTGTTACCTGCATATTCTCATGTTTACCATGCATCTAGTTAAGAAAGGATCATTTGTCCTATTAAATGCAGTGTGCTCCCCAGGCTGTGCTTCTCAGGTTGAAAGACAAGTGTGAAATAGAAGAATATATAAGACAACCGGTCAAGTTAAAAAGTCATGACGGGAAACACGAGACTATGGTTCGGATTATAATTTTCTCTATCAGAAAGTAGAAAACGATGAAGTCGAGCATCACATGTCTTGTTTAGATACATAATCTTGTTTACTTGTTCTGGTGTCCTCAAAAAAACGTAAATATTGGCTTAGCTCAACTATCAAAACAATTCAAACAATACCCTGCCCTTTCTTTTTTGTGAGAGCTGTAACTTGTATCCATGACTCCTTGCGGCACTGGTTGACTCCAGTCATGTCATTTTTTTCTGTGTCATTTCAGCAAGGTTTCAAGGGTTTCCAAGTGCCTCCAGAGCGTCACAACACCGCGATCCCCTTCCAGTTTAATGGAAAAGAGTACACGTTAAGCCACGGCTCAGTGGTCATCGCTGCCATCACCAGCTGTACCAACACCAGCAACCCATCAGTCATGCTCGGAGCAGGTGGGTGGGCAATTCTTCTATTACCATGGATTTTGAGAAGTGGATCCTGGTCAGGGTGGAGACTGATTGGACTGTACGCCTCTTCTTCCAGGACTCCTCGCTAAAAAGGCAATAGAGTGTGGCCTAAGTGTGAAGCCGTACATAAAGACCAGCCTGTCACCTGGCAGTGGCGTGGTCACCTACTACCTAAAGAAGAGTGGCGTCATGAAGTACCTCTCTCAGCTGGGGTGAGCTGCTCCGATTACTCCTTCAGTCAGTCGTCTTTCTGTGTGGAGTTTGACACACAAATGCAGTTAGCAGGGCCCACTTGCTAGCTTTATGCCTCACCCTTAAACTTAAGACTTTTTAAGATGTGGAGTTTGCTGATAAATACATACAGTTGTGGTCAAAAGTTTACATACACTTGTGAAGAACACATATATCATGGCAGTCTTGCATTCCGGTGATTTCTCCAAGTCTTTTTTTTGTAGTGGAATGAGAGGAACAGATACTACTTTGTCACAACAAAAAAAAGAAAAAAGTTTGTTTCAATAACAAATTTATTATCTTGGTTTCCATGGTTAAGAATGAACTTTCACCCTCAACACATACTGTGTCTTTACCTGGATATAAACTTTTGATCAGGATTGTAAATTACATTTGGATGTACTTTATTCAGCCACTTGTTACTATGTGACAGAAGTTCAATACTTCAACTCCATCTGCTCAGGAAGACAGTTAGATGCCATCCTAGTATCACAGGGTGGAAATGGAGACCTAAGGATTTTCTATAACATATCTATATCAATATTAAGCTGAAAATGCAATCTCTCTCACACCTTAACCAATGTGAATCCTTTTGATACTATTTTGTGACTGTTGCACAAACAAAAAAAAAATACCTTCCCCTCAACTTGGTGCTTTTTATGCCGAAACGCAACCATAGGCTGAATACGAACCCTAGACTCTGGTACAGAAAATACTAACTGATATCTTGTTATTTGACTTCTAAAATCTCAATTTCTAATGCATAATATAATATCTATTTATATTCTTTAATCACTTCTCGATTGGGCTTTATTTAAACAGCAATGTACACACTGATCAGATACACCTGATACACCACAAAAATTGCTTAGCAGCGGTTCAAGGGACATGACAGAGAGCTTTGGCCAGTAGCATTTCCCAGATCCCAAACTTATCAAGATATGTGGTCTATGCTGGAACAGCATGCACAGTGGACTGGACAGCATATTGAAGTCCACCAATAGATGTCACACTTGACTCAGCAGCCCCTCTTGTGTTTTTCTGATAAAAGGATATGGTTGTGTATTGCAATTCAATTAGTTTTCCCTAGCTCTTTCCTGCAAGTGTTTCACGATAAAAGGAAATTCCACTGAAATATTAAGGGGCTGTTAATTTGAAACAAATACAGGCGATGTTGAATATGTATTAAAAGTGTAATGCAGTAACTGTAACTGGCTGCCCTGGGCTCCTGCTAAATAATAATTATAATAATGATAATGCATTTTATTTGAAGGCATCTTTCAAAGCACTCAAGGACACTGCACACAACAACAACAGTGAATTACTGAATCACTGAATTACTATAAAAAATGGGCTGAAATGCTTCACTATGTTCAGTATTAAGTAAGAAACTATCAAAGACTGTGATGAGACCGAGTTAGAGCTGACAGACAGTACTCGCTGCAGTCATCAGTAAAGTTGTTATTAAAAAAACGGAGCGGAGTGTTTTACGCAGTCAGATTGTCAAGCATAATCAAACCCAGTACATCACCACTTTGATACAAGTGGGATGGCTCTCAATCTTGTTTTTTAGCTGGTTGAAGACTGATACATCTTACCTCAGACTTTCTGCTTTGAAAGGTCAACACAGTGTTGGATAGTTGTCTCCACATCGATTTCACCAAGTTAAAGAAAAATGTCTGCTCACTGTATATATCGTCGTATTGTCCAAGTCATGTACACATCATTATCTTGTCACTCTACCTTGACGTATTCACAAGTATTATATGTTGCACACTACCAAGACATTGCAGTAGAACCACAACAAAGATGTGTTGACCTTGGCACTACACTCATT